>NC_060068.1:56355517-56658547 GCF_922984935.1 Meles meles | reverse complement strand
GTCAAGAATTGACTTGTTTTGGTATACAGGTCATAAGGATGACATACAGAAGAACAAAGAAGTCTCCCATTTTTAAAACAGAACACTTTATTAAAGTTAAATAAAATTAATTTAATAATAACATTTAATAATAAAATTAAAAATTTAAACAGAGCCCCACTTAAAAGGCAGTAAGTAGATGCAACCAAACCCATTTTAAAGTAGCTGTAAAAGAAGTTTATGAAAATATTTATTATTCCACATATTTGCCATTTATCCTTTAGCTTCAAGGGCAATGCTTGCCGCTCAGCCTTAAATCTGCAAAAGTCATGTGTATGAAGAAATGGGCATGATTGCTCATTGTAGGCTTAGTTGCAGCCTAAGTCTTAAAGACACACATTTGTGAAGTTCAGAGCACTCTGAAGTGTCAGTTGGCATGTGCTTGATGAAGAAGCTCAGTGAGAAAACCAGCTGGCCTGCAGTCATACTAACTGCAAATAAACAATTAATACCAAAGGGTATATATTCATATATTCAAAAGAGCAGTTTAATCCCATGGAACCCCTTATTGTGCTGCTCTCAAGCATTTGGGGTGACAGGTGCCATAAGTCAGCCTTTTGAGTAACAGCAAGTAATTGTAACAAGAAAATGAACAGAACAAGCTTGTAAAGAACAACAGAAGGCAGGAGGGTGGGTGGTGTCAGAGAGAAAACTGAGAGGAAATCTCTATGTATGAAACTTTCAAGCTGTTCTCATAATTAGAAAGCACATCGAATACTTGGTTATACTTTTTAAAAAAAAATCTATTACCAGAAAATTATGAATGAGATGACATATTTACTATTGAGATAGGCATTTCTCAGTATGGATATAATGTTTTTCATTTTGCAGTATTAACAAGAAACTGGGAAGTGATACATACTGATAGAGCACACCTGTAGAGCACTCATATTTAAAATTTTGTAAAATAAATTTAAGTATAGCACTTTAGGGAATTGAAAGTGAAGCTATCCCTTTTCCCTCTGCAGTCATATCTACAGTGTGCCAAAATATATAGAAAACTGAATAGGAATAAGGCAGATTTTCCCTTATATTTATTTCAAATAACTACATATGTACCACTTAATGACAATTAATGTAGCATTGTGGTTAAAACCATGCCAAAATAAATAAATAAAACTGAGCAGTTGAATATTAAACCTATCCAAACCTAAGGGTTCTCACCTAAAATTTGGAATAATAAGCCAGATTCATAAAGATTTTGTGAGGCTTAAAGTAGAAGTTTTAAACTTTTTAAAAAGATTTCTTTATTTATTTCAGAGAGAGCGGGAGTACCTGCATGTGCACACATGGATGAGCTGGGGGTGGGGCAGAGAGAAAATTTCCAGCAGATTCCCCACTGAGCGCAGAGCTGGACCCTAACTTCTGGGCTCTACCTCACAAACACATGATCATGACCTGAGCTGAAATCAAGAGTCAGATGCCTAACTGACTGAGCCACCCAGGTGCCCCAATAGTTTTAAGCTTTTAAGTATTTGGTGCAGTTATTAGCACATGCAGTGATCAATAAATGATAGATGCTATTATGTGAAAGCATGTTAAATTATACATTTTTTTTTAAAGATTTTATTTATTTGACAGACAGAGATCACAAGCAGGCAGAGAGGCAGGCAGAGAGAGAGGAAGGGAAGCAGGTTCCCCGCTGAGCAGAGAGCCCGATGTGGGGCTCGATCCCAGGACCCTGGGATCACGACCTGAGCCGAAGGCAGAGGCTTTAACCCACTGAGCCACCCAGGCGCCTCCATGTTAAATTATACATTTTAACTTGGATGTCACATTAGTATAGATAGGCACACCTGGGTGGCTCAGTCGGTTAAGCCGACTGATTAGGTCATGATCCCAGGGTCCTGGTATGGAGTCCTGCATGGGGCTCCCTGCTCAGCGGGAAGCCTGCTTCTCTCTCTGCCTCTGCCTGCCTCTCTGCCTGCTTGTGTTCTCTCTCTCTCACACAAATAAAAAAAAAGTCTTTAAAAAAAATTACAATAGATAAAAATTCCATAGAGAAGTACTGGATTGGATTGTACATTTTCAAGTGATATAAAGGAATACACAGTTGTAAAATTCCCAGTTGTAAAATTCACAAGGAGTGGATAAAAGGGTCAACAGAAGGGAGATTTGTGAAGAGATTTGTTTTGGACATAATTGCCGGAACTGCTTTGAGTCTCATTCATACCTCCATTAGAGATAGGTTGAGTTGTTTCCTTCTAATTTCAATCCTCGTGTGCACTAATTTCAGAGGAGCAAATCTGAAAGCTCGGTGTGTGCTGCAGGAAATATGGAAGCACATTAATTGTGGTGTTTGACCCACATGTGAGATAACTAAAGGCTCACACAGCCTGAAGCCACAGTGTAGAGAGGGCTTCTGCTACTTCAAGAAGCTAGTGACCAAACTGCTATTGGTGAATAAAAGGGCATCATCTCGAGGGATTAGTTGTGCAACACCTGTAAGGTATAGGTATGTATTAAAAGGGATCTTGTCCAAAATGGTCTCTACTAGAGGATGCAGGGCCCCCAGAAAGGAATCTATGATAGGTGGACCTAGGGAAAAACCTGAGGCTGATGTGATGCCAGAACAGTCAGCCAAAGCAAAAGGGTTAAGTGTGGTAAGAAGAGTCCATCAGGAATATTTCTTAAGAATCTACTAAAATTCCTGCAAGAGAAATGTTCAGTCTTAATTATTAGCCATTCCCAGAGGGTATAGAATTCTGTTAAAACAGTCAGATGAGAACTTTGCATAATCCTTTCTCTCATCCCTTCCTCTGCTCCAATTCCAAGGAGCCAGAAACTACGTGTATACATTAGAGTAGGTGAGTTCACATTACAGTAACAAATAAATCCTAAATCACATTGGCCTAAAACGAAAAGCTTATGTTCTTATTTGTGTCCCATGCCCTATGCAACATTGTAGGAAGTCATTGCTTTATTGTACTTATTTGGGGATCCAGATAGATGGAGCTTGGACCTTCCCAAACATTGAAAATTGTACATAAAAGAGACTCTGGGAAGAACTCACATCTTGTCCAGAACTAGATTGGCAACATTTTCAGCTGCATCTTGTCCAGAACTAGGTTGGGTGACCCACTCAATTACAATATGTCAAGAAGAATGATGCTATTTTGAAGATTGAATGTGAGAAATATTTGATAAACATCACTAAAAATTTTATGATCTGCCCTTCTAACCAAAAATAATTTATCTACCTTCTTATAGTAAAATATACCACCACCTTCTCAACAGGTGCCACCCCAAAGTCTTTCTCATTTTTGGCATCTAACTCCAAGTTTAAGATTCCTGGGTGGTGACTAGTAGTCTCTACATCAGGTTTGATGTGGTTTTTTTTTTTTTTTTTTTTTTCCTTGACATGGAGGACAGTGAACTAAGAAAGAAGAGTTATTTGCTGTCCTCATAGCCAAATCACAACAGTAGAAGATGGGAACAGAATAACCATAATAAAATCCCATTTGGAAAAGTTCTTGCCTATGGAAGACTTAAAAATAGATGTTATAAATGCTCCCTGTCCTGATAATGGGGAATGGATGAGACTCTGATTTTTGTCCCCTTCCCCCACCAAGTACCTGTATTGTTCTCTTTGGCCCCTGGATCCTCTCTGTTTCTTTTCCAGTAAACTTTGACAGTATCAGCAACAGATATTGGGAAGTCTGTTCTTGGGGTTAAACAGATAACTCAGCATACCTCTTACCAATGTATGTTAGGAGATACAAAGGTCATTTTCATTCTTGAACATTCACAGTTTCCTTTAGAAAAATCTGATGGTATTTTTGGCAGTAGCACTGTCTAAATGACATAGGAAACCTCTAGTGATTAGAATCTGGTATGTTTGATTTCCGTCATCTCCATGTTGTAATAGCCAGATTTTCCATTCCTTTCTAGAATATCCTTTAGATTTGCTATATTTCTATGTTTTCTCTCACTCTTGATTCTTCATCTCTCCAGAATTAATTACGGATACTTTGAACTTTTCATACATCTGTGGGAAAATCCCATCACTGGTTTCATCCCTGAGCCATGTTGTTTAATTCAAAGTGATTTGGTACCACAGTTTAAACTGAGTATTTTCTCTAAGACTAATTAAATGTATGCAGTGGTCTTAAGAATGCATATGAGGACTATGCTCTTGTTTTGATCCTTGCTAAATTGGAATCAACATTTATTGCTCAAAGCCTTTCTTAATTTAATCTTTTTACTAGTAAGTGATGAAAAGCAGTTGCATCTTTTGGCCCTGGAAGTTCCCAAATTTCAGGACTTTCTTAATTTCTGCTCATTTCTTTTGAAAAACCAGCTAATTCTTTTCTGGTAAATGTCTTCTTTATAGAAGTTTGCCAAACCCAGCTATCAGCAACCAACATACATTAATAATTTTGTTTTTCAACCTCATCCCTTCAAGCTACAAATTTATTAAGTAAATATCTTTCTAGTTATCATTAATTCCATTGTCATTTCTAGGGTCCAGTTTTGGTTTCTCCATTGTTTGCCACATATCCCCTAAACTACTGTGTGTGTGTGTGTTTGTTTTGTTCTTGTAGCACTCCTTATCCCATCAGAAGAGGTTGGATTATCTGGTCTAACAGTTAATTCCACAATCTCAGTGGTTTAGAAGAATTGTTTATTTCTTGTGCCCATTACATTTTCTTTATTAGTTTGTGCTGAGAGGGTAGGAAAGGAGTTCCTATTCAGAAGAGACCCAGGGGAATCACTGTCTTGAATGTTGCTGTTCATTGCCTATACAGGAAAGAGAAATTTTGGAGGTATTTTCATAAACCATGTAACTCATGCTATTTCACACTTGGAGCTTATTGACCAGAACTGTTGATGCAGTTTCACCCAGTTACAAAGGGGCTAAGAAATGTAGTTTGACCACGTACATTCAGATGGAAAGCTAGAAATATTGGAAAGCAGTGCTCATGACTAAGGCAGCAAGTTGTTAGCAGTCTTGAGGGAAAGGGAGATCATAATACCACCTTCCACACAAGTAGCCTTCAGCAACTTGGCCCTGGCTGGGGAAGGAAAGAAAATTTAACTGTAAATCAAGCTGAGTTTTGATGGAAACATTGTATTATTCAGCCTAATTCTCAGTTTTGACTGTCTTGTATGATTCTAGGTGATAAAAGATGATATATTATGCAATTCAAGAAAACTATGGATTGCTCTATCCATTGGCCCCACTGAATAAATTATAAAGTGACAGTAGGAGACAGACAGATACTCATTTTGATTACAAGAGTTTTGTCTGTCTGACATGCCAGTTGCCATTGCCAGTGGCCACCTCTACCGTCATCATGAGCTGCACTTATGTTTATGAATACTTTAGATTGATAAAAATATTGGGTTAATCTTTCTTAGCTGCTATCTGTCAGTAATCCATAGATAATAAGTAAAGTTTTCTCTAGAATCAGGATTTGTATAGCAGTGCTTTTTCCTGTCTTTTTCAATGGAATTACCATAAAACAATACATTTTTAAACTTCCTCTCCCAAACACTGTATTAATAGTTGGGGTTCTTTGGTTTAACTACTATCAGGTAACTCTGGCTAAGTTAAACTGAGTTAAATTGAACTTACTGAGTGGACCTGAGATGGTTTACAGGGTTGATGGGGAGGGCTAGGGAATTATACTGAAAACAGAAAAGGAAAACTTGAAAGTTTCAAGGACACTAATCGCAATTTCTGCTTTGTTAGGATGGATGAACAAATTCCACTTTTTCCCTTGCTTTCATCAGTCCCCTCATGATTCACATTCATTGAGAGAGACTTGATTGGTTAAGCTTAGTCTGATGACTTACCCACCTTTTACTGTATCTCAGAAGTGAAAAGAATGATCTAGCATGATCTAGCTTCCATGGAGGAAGCTAACACGTTTCTTTTTTTTTTTTTTTCTTTCTTCTCTTTATAGTGGAGCAGAGCACTGTATTTACTATTCCTCCAGATTGTTTTGAGTGGGAGATAAGTTTTCCTTTTCCCAATACATAGAGTGCCATTAGGAACAGTGATAGTAGTTGCCTGGTAATCAAAAACAAAACAAAACAAAAATGCATATAGCTGGTTTGCTTCTGTTTGAAGGGTTTGGAGAACATATTTTAATAAACATTTGCTTGTTAATGATAGGAACAACCTTTTAAGAAAAATATGTTGGTAAGAAGTTTTGTATCCATATCACATTTCCAGTCAATAATCTATACACAATAAGAAATAAAGAGGCATGTTTGAAAAACTGATAAAATTAGCTCATTCAAACCTCTTGATTTTTGGCCCTCTTCTTGTGGTCATACTCTGCATTGAAAACCAGAGTAGCAGCTGAAAGTTTCAGGGCTCTACAGTGTCATGTCTTCGGCAAAATTGCCTTTTCTGACCCTAAATTTAGTCATTCTCTAGATTCTGATAAGCTGATGTAATTTCCTCACAGCAAATGAACTGATTCATTTGAGCCTTTCCCTGACACTGACTATTAATTCTTGGTGGAGGCCAGGCCTCGGGGTTGGTGGTGTGATGGTCATGGTAGAAGTGATTTATGACTCTGTTGATTTCTTGGAGCCTTTACCACATGTCTAAGGATTACGTGAAGCCTTATCATTATAAATAAGCTATCACAAAACAAAGATGTAATATTCATTAGAGCTACAATGTAAGTACTACAGCTAATAGAGTAACATGGGGGAAGCTCCAGAAAATCAAAGAAGAATGTGTTTTCTGTTTTCTTGAAAGACAGCAGGAGTAAATTACTTTGACATGCATTGTGTGTTCATGTTTCCTATGCATTTTTTATTTCTTTGCATAAAAAAAATTAAACCTTTGACTGGATAGCAGTTGGCAGTGGTTCATTTTTATTCACCACTGTCCATAACGGCATTGAATAATTACAATTTGTCCTACCATCTGAGACTCTTTCTGACATTTGGCTGCCTCTGCCCTGCTGCTCATTTATGCTTAAGTTTGTACCTGCTCATTAACAGATTTGTCCTAAAAATAACTTTGAAAGTCTCAGATCCTGAGCTGTTAGCAGTTAGCCTACATAACTAAGGTTATAAAATCAGCATCTGGCTAGAACTCAAAAAGCTGACTCTGTTCTCACTTGCTAAGATAAAGAAAGGTATATGCTTCTAATTAGCTCTTAAAACTCTAAAATACTGTATGCTATCATGAAGTTTGTGTCACATTGTACTGCAGTGTTTGTTACTTCATTTCAGGCTTAGAATTAAATTATGGCATCTCTCTTCTATGTGTGATGAAAGCTGTTTTCTCTTGTCTTTTTCACAAAACCTTAAGCCAGAATGCTTAGCAGTAGTACCCTGTTTGGTGGTTAAACATTTCCATACAGTTTTGCAGTTTTTAGAAATAAATGTATTAAGCTACTTTAAATTGATCTCATTCTGGATATTTAAGAATCACTGCATTTTAGAGTGCCAGACTTATTTGGTAACATTTGCATTTTATCTTTGAGTTAAATATTCCCAGGTTTGACTAAATTAATTCCTCACTTTCATAACAAAAGACATTCTGGGAATAATGCCATGTATGTAAAGATTCTAAGAAAGATTTCTTGTTTCCAGGATTCCCTGTTAAGAACATATGGGTAATTTCTCTTATGGGAAAGTAAGATAATAAATAGGATATAAGTACAAAATAATTATTTTATATTTGGATGCAAATTAATTAGATTTTAATGCAGTTAATAAATTGAAAATAGACTTTAGTAAAATCAAACCTTGTGGTGTGTGGGTGGTAGGGGGGCAGAAATTTGAAGAATTTGAAGTATGAGAGTTTAAAATTCAGTTAAATTGGTGTAATATTTGGGTTAAGTCTTCATCTATTGATTTTGCACTTACAGTTTGCCTTGTATAGTTGTTTGCTTTAAAAACATGATTCTATTCTAATCTACTTGAAAGCAGGCATCTTAAAGTACTTCTTTTTCTATATCTAGCATAAAACCTAGCATACATAATGAATTAGATAAAAGTACTTACTAACGGAGGGCACCTTGGTGGCGCAGTCATTTTAGCTTCCCACTCTTGGTTTTGGTTCAGGTCATGATCTCAGGGTTCTGAGATGGAGCCATTTTGGGCTCCGTGCTCAGTATGGAGTCTGCTTGAGACTCTGTTGCCCTCTCTCTCACCTCTTATCTCCCCTGACCCTGGCTCTTTCTCTTTCTCTCTCTAAAAAGCAAATAAATCCGGGGTGCCTGGGTGGCTCAGTCGTTAAGCCTCTGCCTCCAGCTTAGGTCATGAGGGATCAAGCTCAGCATCAGTCTCCCAGCTCAGCAGAAAGCCTGCTTCTCCCTCTCCCACTCTCCCTGCTTGTACTCTTCCTCTCTTGCTGTCCTCCCTCTGTCAAATAAATGAATAAAATCTTTAAAAAAAATCCTTAAAAAGTACTTACTAATGGTCTTGACATATAACAATTTTTAATAAAATATCTTAAAAATTTACAAAACTTAGCATTTTATCTTCTCTGTCTTCCTAGAAATTGTTTACCTGAAAAAAAAACATAGATACATAATGTATTTTTTGAGTCTCAGTTACCTCATGTTAAATCAGATCTCAAGCAGAGGATATAACTTTTTATTATTTATGTGTTATTGTTATTAAAATAAATAATATAAAATAAAATGTTACAGAAAAAGATACAGCAGAAAGTGAAATGTTACATTTAATAAATACCCTGTCTCACTCTAATGGCTAGTAGTAATGACCATTGATAACATTTTGTGTCTTTTCAGAAGTTTTCATATGTAAATATGCATATATGTTTATAATCATTGTATAGCTATAACATAAAAATCTATACATCTGTAGTATTTATAAGGTGTAATATATTCCAAAGGGTTGTATATCTCCCTTAAAAATAGTTTTTATTTGAATTTTTGTTTCCAGTAACGTAACTGGGAGATCTGTCCGTGTCAGTATATAGTTATAGTTAATCACTGACTAGAATTCTTTTGTATGAATAATAACAATTTAACAGACCTAGTCCCTATAGGTGAATATTTATGTTGATTCCAACTTTTAGCTATTATATACAATGGTTCAGCATATATCCCTCTATGTCAATCTTTTGAATTAGCCATAAGACTACAACTCTATGATAAAGTCATAGAAACATAATTTGTGTATAGAAGAATGGGTGAAATTAATCTTTTGTTACATTATTTTCTTGCTTTCCCCTGCAGAGGTTAGCAGTCTCTTTGTTTTTATTTAAAAATTATTTTTTGAATCTGTTTAGGCAATTTATATTTTCTTAAAAAACTGTTTATCCATATTTTTCACTTAAGCTAAGTATTTTTTAAATGTTTTTTTATTTTCCAATGTACAGATTTTTCCATTTTTATTTTTAAGTAAGCTCTTTCTTTGCATTCTCTCATGTTTAACTTAACTGACAGATTGTTTTTCAATATCTTTCCTTTTTTGTTTTCTAATTTATTATTTTTTCATTTTCTTATTTATTAATGTCCAATTTTAAAAACTAAGTTATTTCTGCTTTCCTTACATTATTTTTTTTCTAGCCTCTTCAGTTGAATGCTTAATTAATCTCTTAAGGGTATGTGTTTGTTCTGAAGTGAATCTGATTTCCCATTCTCATTTTTAATCTTTTAGCACCCTACAATGAAAGATGGTAAAATCAGTTTGTATTTCTTTATTTTCTTTTAATTCACCTCCTGACCCTCTCTCCTACATTTTATTTTCCAATTTTACTATACTCTTAATTCTCTACCACTAGTATTTATAACATAAGTGTTCTGTAAATAACTATAGTTCTTTAACATAACTTATTAACATAAATGTATTTTTGTTTTTAGTTACATTTGACTCTCATTCTCAGTTCATTCAGCTTGGCTTCATCATTACTTTTCTTATTAAACTGATTTCATCATTTAGTTTTCCTAAGAAGGGGTTCTAAGGGACATTGTTATTTTTGCTTGCCTAATATACCTTAGTTTTTTATTTGCTAATGGTTCCTTCTTTAGGAAGTCACCCTGTTCTAAACTTATTTCTTATGGTTTAAGTGAGGCTGACTTTAACCTTCAACTCTAGGTATAACTTAGTTATGACTAAATAAATTACCTTATCTTATTAATAACAATTGATTCAATAAAGTACACAAACCAAGATAGGATGAGATCAAATCCTTGAATAACTATCGAAATCATGGTGAATAAGGAGCTATCTTTGCAGAGATTTTTAGTGATATGTCTGTAGCCATCTTTGCCACCATGAAGATCCCCCCTAAGAATGAAGATCATACTGAGGAGCTCAAAGTTTGTATATGCAGAAAGCAGTAATATCCTAATGTGATTATTTGAGCCTTTGGACTCGGTTCTGGTTTAGTCCACCTACACTCTCCAATAATATTAATGCAGGGCCAACTCTCACCAACTTTTCCTCACCACCTGTACTGTATTTTATGCCTTGGACATTTATCACCAATCAGAACACAATTGATACCCTTTTCACTTTTATTGACAATAAGAATTCTTTATGACTCACAGTGAACTCACTGTTTTGCAGGTTGATACTGTTTTGTTTGTGGTAATTTAGGATTAGAATATTTCATTATCACTGTCTTTTTGCCAGTTCCAAATCTGATTGCCTTCTTCCATCTCTTCTCCAAAGTTGTATGCTAACCCCCTACATCTAGTACTAATAGAGTGTCCTCACTTTTCCTTATTCAGCCTACCTGTCTTACTACAATGTCATGTGATACAGGCTAACATGTGTCCCTATAGCCCTCAGAATTTCCAGTTCCAGGCATAGGACCATTGGTTAGGACCTCTGAGACGCTACTGGGGAGCTTTGTTTATCTTCTGTTCAGTTTAATCCAACATTCATTTATTTAACAGCTGTTTTTCATAGTTTAGGATTTGAGGCTTTCCTTTTTCTCTAGTTTTACAAAATATGAAAGATCTTCCTCTTTTTATATGCTGGATTGGCTAGATTTAAAGAGAAGGTAGACACTTTTTATTTTGATGAAGTCCCTCCCAGTAGTTTATTTTTGCTTTTGTTCCCCTTGCCTCAGGAGACATATCTATTAAGAATTTGCTATTGCTGATGTCAAAGAGATTACTACCTGAGTTCTCCTCTAGGATTTTAATGGTTCCTCTCTCACATTTAGGTCTTTTCGTCCATTTTGAATTTATTTTTGTGTATGGTGTAAGAAAGTGGTCCAGTTTCATTCTTTCGTATGTTGCTATCCAGTTTTCCCAACACCGTTTGTTCTACACAGCAAAGGAAACAATCAATAACACTAAAAGACAATGTGTGGATTTGGAGAAAATATTTGTAAATGACAGGTCTGCTAAAGGATTAGTATCCAAAATATATAACAAACTTATAAAACACAACACCCCAACATGAATATTCCGATTTAAAAATGGGCAGAAGACATAAGTAGACATTTTTCCAAAGAAGATATCCAGATGACCAATAGGCACATGAAACAGTGTTCAACATCACTCATCACCAGGGAAATACAAATCAAAACTACAATGAGAGATCACCTCACACCTGTCAGAATGGCTAAAATCAACAACACAAGAAACAACAGATCTTGGCGAGGATGTGAAGAAAGGGGAACCCTCCTGCACTGTGGTGGGAATGTAAAGTGGTGCAGCCACTCTGGAAAATAGTATGGAGGTTCCTCAAAAAGTTAAAAATAGAACTACTCTACACTCCTGCACTTAAACTACTAAGTATTTGTCCAAAGAATACAAAAATACTAATCCAAAGAGATACATCCTCTCTGCAATGTTTATAGCAGCATTATCTACAATAGCCAAATTATGGAAACAGCCTAAATGTCCATTGACTGTTGATAAATAAAGAAGATGTGTGTGTGTGTGTGTGTGTGTGTGTGTGTGTGTGTGTGTAATATATATATATATAATGGAATATTACTCCACCATCAAAAGGAATAAAATCTTGCCATTTGAAGAGACATGAATGGAGCTAGAGAGTATTATACTAAGCAAAATAAGTCAGTCAGAGAAAGGCAAATACTATATGATTTCAGTCATTTGTGGAATTTAAGAAACTAAACAAATGAGCAAAGGGGAAAAATATAGTGAGGCAAATCCAGAAATGAGTGCTGATTTTTTTTGTACTTTCTTAATTTTGAATTTATGTGTGTTTATGTTACATTCCAGAAACAATTGTGATCAAATTGATTCTATAGTTAAAAAGGTATCCATCTGAAGGGACTTTTTTTTTTTTTTTTTAAGAAATGTATCCTCTCAGTTCTCTCAGAGAATAATTTTTTAAGCCATGCAATATTGACAAAGACACAATATATTAATTATAGCTATTAAATTCCTGAGTGTCTTTCTTACATTTCACACTCCATATCCAAGTAACTTTCTAAAGAACAGTTTTTCTCTTGTCACTCTCAGTTTAAAAACCTTCAAAGAATGTTGTTGAAATGTTTGATTTCCTTAATATTAGAACCCATGATTTCCATAATCTTTTCCTGTCTTAGCTTCATCTATTGAATATATCCTATATGACAATTAAAATCAATTATTTTGTTCCTGAAAAAGGCCTCATATATTTCTGTTTTCTGCCTTTGCTCAAATGTTTTTTTTTTCTTTCCAAACTCTTCTGTTCTCATGCTACCTGCTAAAATCTCATCCATTTGTAATGACCAGCTTAAATACTACCTTTTTGTGAAGATCTTGAAGATCTTCCTGATTATCCTCATTTAGAAGTTTAGTCTTATTTCAGTTTAAATGCTGTATTATTCATTGTAGAAAAAACTTAACGGAATTTTTTTTTTTTTTTGGTCATTTGTGTATTGTATCTTGTTCTCAATTTAAACTTCTTAGGGGCAGAAATATTGGTTGTATTTGTATGGTACTTAAAAAGCAGTCTATTGAATGGTATAAGCTTTTTCATAGACATTATAGCATACTTATTTATTTATTTTAAGTTTTTATTTATTTGACAGAGAGAGAGAGAATGTGCACAATCCTTGGGAGAGGCAGGCAGAGGGAGAGGGAGAAGCAGGCTCCCAGCTGAGCAGGGAGCCTGATGAAGGGCTCGATCCCAGGACCCTGGGATCATGACTTCAGCCAGGCGCCCTGATGGCATACTTATTTTAAAACAAAAGGATGATACATGTACATACTTAGGTGTGATGGATTGAAATTATTTCTTTCAAAGATAGATGGAGAAACTTGTCCTGCAAAGCTATGTGGTGGTATTTATCAGGCTTAAGTATGGCATATTTTATTGAATCATACATTTTACCTGAAGATCAATAATTTAGAGCATTATTTTATATTAAAAATCAGTGTGTTGTGAAACATGTGCTAAATTTGACATGAAATTTAAAGATAAAACATGAGAACTCAAAAACTATTTAAGTCATGTTTTGTGGAACATATCTAAGTTTTTTAGGTAGCCTCATAATATATTACCTTAGAAAGAAAACATTTGAAAATAACTGGAGGAAGTGGAAGTACCACAAGAGAGAGGAACATTTAAGAACCCAGGGAACCTAACACACAGTAAACATTCAAAAAATACTTGGTAGGAGACACACTAGAGAAATTTTGCATTCACAGATTCCAGCGTAGGAATTCAGGAATACCAAACTAATAGCAAATTATGTCTCAAAAAATTGTGAAGTTTTATAAAACTTGGTAGCTGTGAAACCAGACTAATATATTTCGGTAGTAGTTATGAGATCTATATATCACCACTATATATGTTTTAAATAATAGCAGTAAGTTTTGTTCATAACCTAATCCCTATGATTTTAAATAACAATATAATCATAATGATAAATGTACTAATTCTAAATCTATTGTTATAATTATTTATTTGATTATAAAACCAGTTTTCTATATTGTTTTATTCTAGAATATCTGTGCAGGGAATCCAACAATCAGTAAGCAAAATGTTCACTTTTGACAAGTCCCAAATTATTCTAGGTTAATAGTAAAAATGTATTTGTATTTTAACCAGGCTCCTTTTTTTTAAAATAATTAGCATACAGTGTTGTATTAGGTTCTGGTGTATATCACGATCACCAATTCTATATAGTACTCAGTGCTCACCTAAATAGATGTAGTTACCATCTATCCCCAAAGAACCTTCCTGTAGTATTATTGACTATATTCTATGCTGTATTTTTAATCTTTGTGACTTTTTTTAAAATTGTATAACTGGAAGTTTGTACTTCTTAACCCCTTTATTTTATCCATATTTTATCCTAGCAACCACCAGTTTAGTTTTTTCTGTGAATTTAATGGTCTGTTTTTTTCTGTTTGTTTTTTCTTTTTTTCTTTTTTTAAGATTCCATGTATAGGTGATATCATACAGTATTTGCCTTTCTCTGATTTATTTTACTTACCATAATACCTTCTAGGTCCATCCAGAGTGTTGCAAATGACAGGGTCTCATTCTTTTTTATCACTGAATAATATTTTATTTTATTTTACCACATCTTCTTTATTCATTCATCTATTGACGGACACTTGGGCTGCTTCATGGAAGCAGCTCTTGTAAATAATGCTGCAATAAATATAGAGATGCATGCATCTTTTCAAAATTAGTGTTTTTGTTTTCTTTATTTTTTTTTCTTATTTTTTTTGTTTTGTTTTCTTTATGTAAATACCCAGGAGTGGAATTACTGGATCGTAGGGTACTTCTATTTTTAATTTTTGAGGAACTGCCACTTTTTTCCCACAGTGACTACACCAATTTACATTCCCACCATCCATGTAGGATGGTTCAACACATGTTCTTCTTGTTGGTTCGATGGTACTTGAAGTATTTTTATATTTATAAATATGTAATAATTTGTATACATTTCATACTTCATATTTTTATTTAGACATTATCCATTTCAAAACACTCAGGAAACACTGCATACTGGCATAGCCAAACTTGTTTTTTCATGCTGTATCTAAGCTCCTATTTGCATTTCCTCCTCTCAGCTTTTATAGTTACTTTATTTCCCATCTGACATGCCTTTTTCATCTTTTCTCACAGGCTTTACAAATCTTAAGATTTCTCTTGAAGCCTTTGTTGACAGAAGAATCCCTATCTTTAAATTCTGTGAATCTATTTTTTGGGAACCTATTATTTATCAAATACTATACAAATGGCAGTTGCTGTAGTTTCAGCATATTCAGTCTCACTGGGCAATCCATTGAGTACTTGGGGAATTAACTATAGTTTCTTATGTGGTATTTGTTTTACATATTTAATCTCTGTGAACTTATAGGGACAGATAATGTCTTAAACTAATATGAATATAACGATAATTCAAAAATATTTATACATTTCAGTTTAAGAAATATTATTGATCGTTCATTTTGGGCAGGGTTTTCTGGGAGATTAATAAGACTCTGTTTCTTTGTTCCAGGATTTAAGGTCCCGAGAAATTTGGGGAAGAGATTAGGCAAATATTAAGTATAATTATAATAATTTTTCTTTAAGCAGTATAACAAAATATAGGGGAGGGTCCCAGGAGGAGGTTTCTCATTTTGTTTGGAGTATAATGAGGATATTTATAATAGGAAACTTCTAGGATTGCAAAAGCTTTTAAGCTGTAAAGATAAGGAGAAGCAACATGGGGGGGTAGGGGGATAGGAGAAGAATAAATGAAACAAGATGGGATTGGGAGGGAGACAAACCATAAATGACTCTTAATCTCACAAAACAAACTGGGGGTTGCTGGGGGGAGGTGGGATTGGGAGAGGGGGAGCGGGCTATGGACATTGGGGAGGGGAGGCGAACCATAAGATACTATGGACTCTGAAAAAACAACCTGAGGGTTTTGAAGGGTCAGGGGTGGGAGATTGGGGGAACAGGTGGTGGGTAATGGGGAGGGCACGTTTTGCATGGAGCACTGGGTGTTGTGCAAAAAGAATGAATACTGTTACGCTGAAAAAATAAATAAAATGGAAAAAAAAAAAAAGGTTAAGTAATCTAAGTTCAAGAAACAGTGATAAGGATGAATCTAGAGTATATAACGATAAGCAAAATAAGTTAGTCAGAGAAAGACAAATACCATATGATTTCACTCATATGTGTAATTTAAGAAACAAATGAGCAAAGTTAAAAAGGTAAAAAGATAGAGGCAAACCCAGAGGCCTACTCTCAACTATAGAGAACAAACTGATGGTTTAAGAGGAGATGTGCGTGGAGTCATGGGTTAAGTAGGTCATGGGTATAAAAGAGAGGGCACTTGTGATAAGCACAGGGTGTTATATGCAAATGTTGAATCACTATATTATACACCTGAAATTAATATGACACTGTACGTTAACTAACTAGAATTTCAGTCAAGACATGCAAAAAAGAAAAAAAGGAACAGCAGAGATAGTCATATACAAGAAAGTATAGACCATGTTTGCAGAACAAATAGCAAGTGGGAAAAACATACATAAGATCCCCAGGAGATCTCTATAAATAATGAGTCAGCTAAAAATTTAAGTGAAAATTAAGTAGATTGTAAATATGGGTGATACTTAATGTTACATTATTGAGGCATTTGCTTGAATTTTGTAGACAAGGGTCAACATGAAGATTTTAAACAAGGGAGTAATGTCATTTGAGGAGTGATTTAAAGAGATTAATTTAGCAACATTGGGCAAAATAGATTGAATGGGTTTTTAAATAATTTGAGTTATCTAGAAAGTAGACCATTGTAGATAATGGGTAATGAAGGCCTCAAATGCATGCTGACTGTTGCAAAAGAGAGATTAGTGTCTGAAGATATTTCAGTTATTGAATGAATATAACATGGCAGCTGATAAGAGGATGCTACAGAGGGAGAAATCAAAGTCTTTGAAGAACTTGTTTAATGGAAGATCTTTGGTCTTACTAAGTCAAGGAGAAAAGTCAGGGAAATGGTCAGGTAACATGAGTTGATGAGAATACCTAGAACGGTGGAGGTCTCAACATTTTCAATACATGTGAATCACCTGGGATACTTTATAAAATATTGATGACTAAATTTCACCCTTGGAGACTCTGAGGTAGTGAGTGCATTGTGTTGGGCACAGAAGCTTAAAAGCTCGCTAAGAAAATTCTCATATTAAAGGACGTTCTCATCTAGATTCTGACTATTTAATGCAGTCCACAAACCAGCAATATTCACATTATCTGGAAACATGATGGAAATTTACATTTTTAGACCCCCACCACAGAATACCTTAAATCAAATCTGCAATTTGAATACTTGCTTAGGTGATTTGTATGCATATTACATTTTTAGTAGTGCTTATCTATACATGCTAGAGTCATCTGAGGTGCTTTAAATACCAACCACATCTTGATCCCACCCTCAGACATTCTGATTTAATTAGTATGGGGGATGGCTAGGGTGGGTGTAGGTATTGTTTTAAAAGTTCCCCAGAAGAATACAGACATGAGTTAGAGATGAGAGCTACAGGTATAGTGTTGTTACGTATACATCCAAGAGTCAGAATTCCAGGGGAGGTTTTTTCCCCTCCTTGATTGCTTGTAACAGCATTAAAATGTAAGTAGAAGGAGAATGAGAAATGTTTTTGTTCTCTAAATCTATTGCAAGATAGAAGGTTGGTTAATGAGAATCTACAGAAATATTTTACGTGACTTGAATTTTAGGTTTATTTGGAGCAATTTGGAGCAAGATTGAAGAATAAAACAGTGCAAAAAGGTCTCCCAGAAAGCAGTTTAAATATCCATATCATCAGTGTACAATAATCTATTTGGAGTTAAGGTAAACTTTTTAGGCATCTCTGATTTTTCCTTCTGAACTGATGTGGATAGCTACCCCATTTTGAGGGTCTTTATAATGACAGCTGATGTGAATTGTTGCCACACTCAATTTGCAAGGGCAGAGTTTCAAGCTAGAATAATTGCCTATTCCACTCCAGAGATGGAATGCTGACTGCTTCATTACCAGCTGGATGAACCAGGGCATGAGCAATTTCAGACAATGTGAACCATGCTCCTTTACACTACCCATGGGTGCTAGTTCCCAGATCTACTTACTCACTCCCCCCAAGTGACAACAGACAAGTTTTGCTTGCTGAAAGGTGCTCTGGATAGGACTAAAAGAGTTGAGCAAATGCACCTGTGCCCTGCTCTAACATCATTCTACACTGTGAATCATTAACTATGTTGGAATATTACATAAGACATTATGGAATCAGTGATTTGGTTTCTGCCATTATTAATTTTTTTCCATCTAACTTCATTCCACTTCCAGGACAAAGGGAAAGACTGTTGGAGAGTCTATTAATAAATAGATTACAGAGTAATATTGACATACATTAAGCCAATAAATATTAAGTAGAAAGGTTTAACTCAGAATTTGATGTTTCAGGAAGTTCTATGGAAAAGCCCATGAGCCTTGGGAAATAATTGTTTTTAAAAAACATTTGCACTTAGAGCTTTGCGTAGTTGATATAAACTCTTATGAGAACTATTTTAAGATATAACATTTTTTTCTAACGGTACAACTTAAATAACAAATTACTTCATTTAAAATTGGTATTAGTTTCATTCTGAGTTAGAGGAAACATTACCATTGCTTGCAACAGGAGTGAATTTTAGATTTGTATTAGTGAATTATTGACTATAGTTTTAAACCAAATCTAAGCACATGGAACATTAGAAGTAGTTTCTGGTACAATGTAAACCATGATGGAAATATTGGTAAGAATGGAATTCAAGTAACTAAACACAATTTATTTGTTCTTTTATTAATTTTGAATTACTTGATATTTACTACATCTCTTTCTATGTATATTTGCAAAATATATATGCATAAAAATCATGAGTAAAGTATAAATTATTTTCTAAAAAATTATGTATACCACACCAAGTTTAGAAATGCAACATTTTTAGTTACTCCAAAGTCTCCTGTGTGTCTTCCTCATCACCCTTATTCTGCTCAGACATAAGAGTTTCTTGAATTTTTTGTAATATTTTTAATAGGAAATATTGATTTATAATGCACATAACATGCAATTCACCCTCTTAAGGTGAAAAATTCAGTGGTTTTTAGTACAGTCACAGATATGTTTAAATATAGGCACAATGAAATGTAGAAGATTTTTACCACTTCAGAAAGAAACTCTATTTGATAATAATCAGTTCACAGTCATTCTCCATCCCATCACCCCAAATCTGTCCCCAAATGATATTAATTTGCTTTTGCTTTCTTTACATTTTCTTATTTTAGATATATCAGATAAGTGGAATGACAGAGTGTATGATCTTTTGCAATGTTTTGAGTTAGCTTAGCATTTTCATGTTTTATCTATGTTGAAAAATGTATCAGTACTTCATTTTTATGGCTGAATAATATTCCATTGTACGAGTGTAACACATTTTCCTTATCCATTTGTCAGCTGATAAATATTAAGGTTATTTCTACTTTTAGCTAATGTGAATAATGCTGTTATAAATATTCATGTACAAGTTTCTGTGCAGGTATATATTTTCATTTCATAGTGGAAGAAGACACAAAAATAGTAAGCATAGGGTCTCTGTTGGTTAAGAATTAGTTTCCCATAATTTCTGAATCCACTAATATCATATATGTGTATGATATGTGTGTATGTGCAAATGTGTATGAATATGTATTTGTATGTCATTTATTTTATATGACCTGTTGTATATATCACACATAAGGTATTATATATATCAAATCATATACATAACATATCTTCTAGGAAATAAGCAGAGACACAAATCCTATTTTTTATAAAATTAGAGAATTTTTGCATCTTGAAAATATCCATATTTTAAAATTTATGTTACCCTAGTTTATTTTCCATCAGTGCTTAGAATTATCTTTATCCCAGAGGAAATCCTTTAACATGTTTATGAAAACTCTTCTAATAAGACTCAGGCAACATATCTTTTCATTAGGTAGCTAAATAATATCCATTCACATAATTTGTTAGCTGTTTAGGAAATATATATTGAGAAATAATGAATAGGTAATTCATACATTTTTATTCTTTAAGTAAATGGGTTTAAATATGAAGGCAGAAAGTTATCTATGTAAAGTATTACATAATTCAGAAACTTGTGATAAGTGAACTACAGTTTCAAAAGCCCCCATATACAGCTAGACTTATTCATTTCTTATGGTAGGTACATACACATTTTTGCTTCCAGATTTAGCTACAAATATTTTTATTCTAAGAACATACTTTGGTATTTCAAGCTGACCCACTGGTGATTTTTTTTTTTCTTTTTTGTAAACATGGCACCTGATCTTGGCAGAATTCCTCAGATAAAAATAATTATGAAATTGGGTTAAAAAAAAAAAGGAAGATGAAACTAACAAAATACGATCAAGACTAAAGTACTGTGTTAGCTCTCAGAGTGACCATGGTGTTCATTGTGTAAAAAAGAAAGGATTTAATTAAAGTAATATCAGGAATAAGTTATACCTCAATGATATCTTAATGGAGAATTTTAGGATTATTTTAAATTTGGCTATATATATTTTTCTTTGTGATTTTTGTAGAATCACTTATTAAATCAAGTAAATAATTTATTGTCTTACTACAATATAATCCTTTGGAATCTACATTGACAGTAAATAGTTTTCATTGCCTACTTGATGGAAATGGTACAATATTACCAAAAGAGAATGGCTGTCAAATAAAAAGTTTGGTAACTTTTACATAACTAATAGGAATATGCTGTAAACTTGGGGGTTATTACCTCCTATAATATTTTATACCTTACATATTATTAGTTTCTCTCTCTGTTCTTTCCGTTCCTTCCTTCCTTACCACTTCCCTCCCCGTCTTCCTCCTCTTCCCCCTCCTTCTCCTCCTTTTTCTTCTTCTTTTCTTGTAAAACAGTTAAATTGTCATTGGAATTACCAGTTTATTCTTTGGGCATTGTATCTGATAAACAAATTAGACTTTTGTTTTTTTTAAATTGCATAGCAGTAAAATTTCTCACTAAATTTCTCACTAAAACCATAGATAAAGAAGTAGTCAGCAAAGACATAAATTAAAGTTTGCCATTTTTTGTGGCTTGTTAGCGTTTAGAGTTCATTACTTTAAGGTTCCAAATTAAAGTTATTGATTTTATGGGGATTTAGAAATAAGCAGAGATAAAAACTTTCATGAAATCCATGTACATACAAGTTGATGTATATAATCTCTTAAAGTTCACTGTAACTGAATCAGAGAGAGTCATTCTAGGTTAGTATCAATCAGTTCCTGCCACATTCTGTCAAGGTTGCTTCAATCATGATAAATAAAACGCATTCAATTAAATTAATTTTAGTTCCTATTTCTCTTTGTATAGCTTATGTATTAAACTCTGATGTTTTCTTCTAAACATCTTATATACATATGACATTTTATCTCTTAACTCAATTTAGTCTTAATTTTTAAAGTTTGAGTTTTAGGAGGAATTAGAAAGAGGAAGTAGGGGTGCCTGGGTGGCTCAGTGTGTTCAGCCTCTGCCTTTGGCCCAGGTCATGATCTCAGGGTTTGTGTTTTTATATCATTTCTTTAAAAAAAAAACAAGGTTCAGAAAGCTTTAGCGGTTTTCTGGAAATCATAGAGTATGAGTGAGTCAGAATTAAAACTGAAATATGTTCAGTTGCAGACCCTTTCTTCTGAATCCTTCTAAATCATTCCTACCAGAAATCACACTCTTCAAATTATCTAGAAATCAAGGATGCCTGCATGTTTCAGAATAGGCTAGGTTATGCTCTGTTAATAAGTATGCCAATAATCTTACTAAGTTGACGTATTAGCTCGTGATACTCTGACATAAGGTGCCTTAAAATCCAGGCTTAAGATCCAGGCTATTAGAGGCTTTGTTCCTACACAGTCTTCCATAGTCACCAGAGAAGCAGAAAGAGATACAGTGCATAGATTCTTAGAATTTCAGCTAGGAAATAACATATGCCATTTATTTTCATTTCCTTGCCCAAAGAAAGTCACATAATTGTGTATAATTTCATAGGGGGCAAGGAAGTCCAATCCTATCCAGTTCCTAAAAAGGGGAAGATAAAAACTATTTGATGTAAGCATCAGTGGCTACAAATGTTCATCCTCTAGTCAGCACATATTCAGATGACCTTTCCATAGGCAACATACACTCATCATCATGAGGCAAGGCCAAAATATCCCATTAATTCACAGCTTTATCTCAAACTTCATTGTTTACATGATATGCAGTAGCCTGAACATTAGGTTCGATGCAGAACTTCATGATAAGGCTTGTAAACTCAAAACACAAGTTTTCTGCCTCTTACCTGTCTAATAAATGGTGACAGAACAGGCAAAACCATAGTAAACAGTCTTGGTTTGAATGAAGAGGATGAGAAACAGCCGCAATAACCAGTCCTTGCGATTTTGAAATGCTCCTTAGCAGAGATCATAATTCTACACTGAGGAAGGGGAAAGTTTCTTAATTAGATGTGAATTTTGCTTACTTCTAGGTATCTCCAGTCTGTTGGCTATGAACTCTTAGGGTTTTGGTTTGTTTTTATTTTTCTCTTTGTTATCTTTCTGGGCTACATCTGAAGTGGGCGTTAGAAAATAAACCTTCTTTGGGAGCTGGGCTGAGCAGTTTTTTCAGTGTGATTCCTGTCTCTACAAGCTTGGGATTTAGGATCATTTTGATGTGCAAAGAATCACAGACTTTTTGAATCTAAGCTCATTCTCTAGGAGTATAACTCTCTTAAAATTCAGTATACTTACTATCCATTTAATTCTAATCAGTTCAATGTAATGAGAGTTCTTAGATTTATCTAGCTTTCTTTCTTTCTTATCTCTGTGTTTTATTTTTGTCACTTAGTTACAGTTACCTTGGGTTAATACTTGTTTTCTTGGAAAGTCTTTAGCCTCTTTTCCCTGATCTGTGTTGTCAACTGAAATGATTTACTTGGTAAAACAATCTTAATTTATTTGGTAGAAAAATCTTAATAAATGGCATATTTATTAGCTACATTTCTTTGGGTCAGGAATTTAGTTTAATGGGGTCCTTTGTGTCAGGGTCTTTAATAAAGGCTACACTCAATTTGTCAGCTGGCACTGAGGTCTCACCTGACTACTAGAGGGGTAGAATGATCAACGTCTGTGCTCCTTTACATCTTTGTTGAAAGGGTTTGGTTTTTCAAGAACTGTTAGAATGAGGGCTCCATTTCCTTATTGACTCTTGGCTGGAGGAGGCCGCCCTCAGTCTTTGCCCTATGTGTATATCAGACATGGCATTTTGTTCCACTAAAACCTCAAGAAACAGAATCTGCAGGCAAGATGGTAAGTTGTTATCTTATGTAACATAATCTTACAAGTAACACGCATCACCTTCGCCATTGTTTAGATGCTAATAACAGGCCTTTCCAAACTCAAGGGAAGGGAATTACACAAAGAGGGAATACCAAGAAGAAGAAATTAATTTGCATTTATCTTATAACCTGCCTCACACAGATGTGATAGATAACCGTAGATTTGATTTAATCTTTGTGAAAGCCTGAGATATAATTTTTACTTTGTCTTTTGTCTCTTTTAAGACTTCTCAGTTTAATCTTATACTAGTTAGGATTGAAAAACAAATTACCTTTTTCAAAACTGTGAGTTTCTGTTTTCAGAATTTACTATTATCTTTCACTACTACTTGCACACTGGCTAATTATTTTTTGTGATCAGTATTACTTTGTGTAATATCTTGCCAGTTCAGCCAACTGCAGCCAAAACGCATTAACAATCTGTTCTCCCTTTGGTTCCCTAAGGCTGCTGTCCCATAGAAGTTCACAGCCAAGAGAGAGTAGGGGGAACAGCATCAGCCCTCTTTGCTTCTGATTCCAAATGTATCTATCTCTTCTACTAGTCCTACACTCAGTGATACAGGATATTTCTCCTGTACTCTGTACAGTGAGAATTAAATGTCACCTAATTCCAGACTCGCCAAACTCTCTGGAGAGTTACATCTCCACCCTTGTCTTTTGAAGCCAACCCTGAAAGTAAAAGTAGTAGAGGAATCATCTCTAAGCCCCATATAAGGACTACACTTCTCTCTGATTCCACTTTATCATTCAGAGGCAAGAAAGCCTGCCCTCTATAACTGGCTATTATATATATTTGTTATTCTTCTAAAATATTTAGATTTTGGAAATAACCTTCACATTTGAGATTCAAAAACCCTTTCTCTTATTATATTGTTCCACTCAAAAGTGTGTTTTAATTCTTGAACTGAGAACTTCAGTTCATTTTCATTCTGCTCTGGGTTCTTTTCCTGGATTTGCTCAGTCTGCTTTAGATTAGGTGGAATAAATGGACAAGAACAAAAGTACTAAAAACATCAGACAGATAAATTAAAAACTGTATCTCAATTATCTATTGTTTTTATTGTTTATGTGTCCTTTCTTAGCTCTCTATTTTCTTTTGTTTCATAGATGATGTTTTTTCATGCTTAAATTCTTTAGCTTTCTTTTCCTCCTAATTTTCATTCTCTCCACTGATAGTCATTAGAGATGTTGTTAGTATTCTGTCTTGTTTTATTTCATTCTTTTTATTTAATGTAGATATTTTGCATTATCTATTTTTTTGCTCTATTAAATTGACCCATTAGAAGCTCATAATTTATTTCAGTCCTCAAAGAATGACCATAATCTGGATATTATCTTCTGCATCTTACAGTAGGTCAGTTTTTGAAATATGCTGTTCCTCTAATAGTCTTCATGTAGTTTTCCTTGTTTGTGTGTTTTCAAGATTTTCCTGATTGCATGATTTCCTCCCAATCCTTTTTACTCTATATAAGATACTGATACGAGGCTATGTACTTAACAAAGATAAAAGTGAGTAGGTTACTTTTGGCCTTACTGTTGAGGCCTCAATATATATTTGGAAAGCAAATAGAGGTGATCCAGGCAAATTTAGGTTTTAAGATTTTATTTATTTATTTGGCAGACAGAGATGACAAGTAGGCAGAGAGGCAGAGAGAGAGGAGGAAGCAGGCTCCCTGCTGAGCAGAGAGCCCAATGTGGGTTTCGATCCCAGGACTCTGGGATCATGACCTGAGCTGAAGGCAGAGGCTTTAACCCACTGAGCCACCCAGGCGCCCCCAAAGTTAGGTTTTAAACAGACATTTACAAACATTACCTCATATGCTCCAAATCTTGCTCAAAGTTACATTTACAAAGTTAGAATTTCTACTGTGAGTTTTTATGAAAAATCTGCTTCCAGAGAGTAACATGTGATGACTAAGAACCCTACCATTCTTATTTTCAATAAGTTATTATTTAGAATTTAATATATCTTGAGAAAAATGATGTGTATATGTATATAGGAATGCAAAAATTTATGTATTGGAGATGTACTTTGGCATGAAATTACAGAATAGCTCCAAAAGAGAAGAATTGGTGTCCTCATTTCTGAGGTGTATAGTCTCTGAATCAGAGAACAGGTGAGGATAAAGCATGTCTTCCATTATTTTTTACTAGATAGGGTTAGTTCTGTGAACTGCACGTGTCATGGACTTGTGGATCTTAAGTCTGAGTAGCTTTTTTTTTTTTTTTATGATTTATTTGTTTATTTGAGAAGGGAGGGGTAGGAGGAGCAGAGGTATAGGGAGAGAAAGTCTTAAGCAAGCTCCACATTCAGCATGGAACCTGACATGGGGCTTGATCTCCGGACCTTGAGATCATAACTTGAGCTGAAACCAAGAGTTGGACTCTTAACTGACTGCGCCACCCAGGTGCCCAGGTCTGAGTAGCTTTTTAAAAATTAATTCATTTATTTGTAGTTGAAGTATAGTTGACATACAATATTTTATTGGTTTCAGGTTTATAACAGTGATTTGACAGTTAAATACATTATGAAATGCTCATGATGATAAGTATAGTTACCATCTATCCCCATACAAAGTTATTGCAGTATTATTGACTGTATTCCTTATGCTGTACTTTACATCCAGTAACTTATATATTTTTATAACTGGTTGTTTGTACTTTTTAGTTTTTGCTCCCCTGCATGGCAATGATCAGTTTGTTCTATTTATGTTTCAGAACAGTTTCTGTTCTGTTTTGTTTTGTTTTTTAGATTCCACATATAAGTGAAATCATATAGTGTTCATCATTCTCTATATGACTTTTTCAGTTCTCATAATACCCTCCAGGTCCATCTATGTTATTGCAAATGGTAAGACACCATTCTTTTTCATGACTATTATTCCATTGTATATGTATACCAAATCTTCTTTATTCATTCATCTATTAATGGGCATTTAGGTTGGTTTTTATCTTGGTCCATGTAAATAATGCATGTAAAGCAGGGCATTTATATTTTTAAATTATTTTTTTCATTAATAAAAATTTATTTTTAAAATTATTTTTAAATTATTTATTTCATTTGGTAAATAACCAGAAATGGTTACTTGGTTATATGTTGTTTCTATTTTTAATCTTTTGAGGAATCTCCATACTGGTTTCCATAGTAGCTTGTTTTTTCTTCAGTCAGACTTCTGAATTTTAAATTTTTTTTTCAGTTCCTCTAAGTTTTTGGCTTGTTGGTCAGTATTAAATTTCATGTTATAGATGTTTTTTAATCCCTTATTTATGTCTTGGTTATTTTGTGAGAAAGTGGAAGAAGCTAATTGTCATAAGTTCCTGGCTTGAAGGCCATTAAACATGCTTTCATATTTTTAGTCATCGTATGATTATATTTAATAATATACTATATTTTACTAATTTTAATTCTATAATATTTAAATAAATAGCTTATATTGATAAAATTGTCTGTTAATAACCTGGAGAATCACCACCCTAGAAAGAAATGAAGATCCAAAAAAGTTACATGATACTATCAATTATAGTGTGAATTAGGAAACCAGAAAGGACATTGTGGTCAATACTTAAGTAATGTCAATTCAATTCAAATGTGAATATAATATACGATATTAATTGGATTTATGTGTCTATAAAATAAAAATATTGGAAGAATTTTATGATTTGTCATTATAATAAAAGTAGCTCTTAGAGATGCATCTCTAATATATTCTTGAAGTTCTAAGAATATATCTGAATCACACCCAGTGTATGATAAATTACAGAAATAAATAAGGTTGGAGAGTAAGTGAAGGAGAATCTTTCTGAAACATACTGCTGCCATGTCGTCTAGCACACAAAATTGTTTCTGTAATTGTTATAATAATGACTTTTCTTTTTTTCTTATTTTTAAATCTAAAATTAACAAATAATAGGTAACCAGAATAAGGAATCCCTGAACAATGTATTTAGGGTTTAAAGTCATCTATACCTCAAGAATTAAGCTATAGCAGTGATTCTCTTTTGCTTATTTGAGAAGTGTGATCTATTGCCTACTCACCATTTAGAGATGCATATATCAATATACTCTATCCAAATAAGATCATTTGGAAACATCTACAGGGGCACATGACTTTTTTTTTCCAATTTCTGTTCAATAATTAACTTTTTAAGAAAATTACTGCATAAGGAATATAATCCCATCTGAATTTTATTTCTTTCTTATAATTTAATTTTTTTCAGTGAATTTTATTTCTTTAAACAAACTTGCTATTGTGCCAGGTGGAGAAGCATACACTTAGTATATTTTAGTGGTGCCACGCCAGTGCCTCAATGTATTTTCATAATAATATAAAGCTTGCCCCTACTAGGAGGCAATAAGAAATAACAGAAGCTTTAAGAGTCATAACACTTAGAAGACAAACTTTACATAAAGATCTTTCTAAATTTATGTTTAAATTAAGCTATATGTAAATTATAATATTTGTGTTAAATTTATACTTAAATTACATGTGTAATTTAAAACTTATATTTGTATTTATTATTTGCATACAATTATAACACAAATTTAATTTATAACATAATTATAATAATGCCATGAGTTGGGATTTATTTAAGGAAGCACTGTAGAATCCCTAGTACAGCAGTCAGTATTGTTTGTTGAGATAAAAAGGGATAATAACTTCTTATATATTAGTGTATTTAATGAAGTAAAATGCACTATTTTGCAATAAATGTGATACATTGTATTTGTCTCTGACTGCCTCAAAAATGAATACTATCACAATAAATTTTACATTTGCATTCATAAATTAATGTGTTATACATGATAGGCCTATTTTTATAGATATTATAGATATATGTATTTCTACATTTAGCTTGAATTTAATATTGGCAATAAAACATGATCTTGTAGTGGAAGTTGACAATAAATATTCTCTGTAGCTAACTAGATTTTGACATACAATTAAGGAGAGTCTCACAGAGTAATTTTCACATAGATCAATAACATTAGAATCTGAGCACAATTCTGCCTCTGCTGATACAAATGAAGGCCTCATTTTAAATTACTTCAGCTAAAATGGGATTACTCAAGTAATGTTAGAGAAAATATCTTTCTTTAGGCAGTGTTGAGGACTTCACATAAGAAAAGATAAATATTTAAGTAATAATTTAATCATGGATTTTTGGAACTTATTAAAGTTATGACAGATGGTTTTTTATTCAGAAAAGAGCTAATTTTATAAAATATAAGCAAATAGATTATTGGAACTTGTTCATTTACAATGTGTTGTATGTGTTTAGCTATTGCACAGTAAGTCCAACTTTTTTTTTAATTATAAAACTCATCCGTATATTGAAAACATCTGGAGACAAGGCATAAGGAAAGGATAGAATAGTGTCTATTCTACCAATGGCTCTGTTTCTCTATTTTTTATGTCCCCATATTTTTACCAAATTCTCATCCTCTGAATCAGAATCTAAATTATACTATCTAAATTATACTTTTTCACCGAGAATCCACTTTATTCCTTTTATTCATCTGAGAGTTTCAGAGGGCAAAAAAGCCAACTTAGTCTAAAATGAAACCCTTTTAGTAAGGCTGTATGTCAAGAACCTGGGGTCATTCGTGGATAAAGTATTATATAAAGAATATAAAAGGTGTGCTTGGGTGGCTCATTGGGTTAGGCCTCTGCCTTTGGATTGGGTCATGATCTCAGGGTCTTGGGATCGGACCTCACATTGGGCTCTCTTCTCAGCAGAGAGCCTGTTTCTCCCTCTCTCTCTCTCTGCCTGCCTCTATGCTTACTTGTGATCTCTCTCTCTGTCAAATAAATAAAATATTTAAAAATATAAAATAAAGGAGTACCAGATCATTTAGCAAGACTTGCCCAGTTACGATTTAAATTTAGTTAGGAGTTCTGACTGCAGAATCCATATCCTTAGCCACCATGCTATACAACCTCTCTGGATGACTTTTTACGTCCACTGAAACCTTTTATGACAATATAGTTTCTGCTTTATTAATTAGTACTGGAAAACTGAAGTTGCATTCACATTTTAATTGCTTGCAAGAAGATTTATATTTTAATAGGCTGCACAAAAATGTTTAGTGACTCTTTCAAAGTCTGACTGTTGAAGGCCAGGGGAAATGCTCATTTGTTTGAGCAATGAGTCTTTCTTGTTAAGACTATGGAAGTTGTGAAATCAGTTTATTTTTCCTTTCTTCTGAATCTTTTCATGTGTCAGCTGTAATGCTGTTTGAATCAAAGACATTTGATTACCATCTATGTTCTTCTCTAAAACTGAATGGAGAGCTTTGTGGAAGATTGGCAGGCTTGAGTAGTGGACTCTTTTGACATTGGCAAAGTATTGTAACAGAAGAGAACTTGCAACTCTTCTGTTCTATGGTTGTCAAAGCAGAATTCAATGCCAAACTTGGCAAAAATTCCAGAGTTTTTTGCTTTATCAATTACTGGTTCCCTGAGAAGCCTGAGCCATCTCTTTCTATTCCAAGAAGATGGTCCCATTGGTCAACTAGTTTAAGAATCTATAGTGGGTTGCTGTGGTATTTTCATTAGGATACGAATACCAGTCATATTTTTATCTGTAATATAAAAGACCTTAGGGAAGATATGAATTCCATTCAGTCCTATTCAGAATTTGTATTATTAGAAAATGCTGCCTGAGTAAATGTCACAGTCCTCCTTCCTGGGTGCAGTCTCTATAATCATATGGATAGGTCTTATTCCTGCTCCATTTGCTTGGTAACTGTGGTACTTTTGAATAAATGCCCAATAGGCTTCTTCATATGTTAAATAAGTATAAAAATAAGACCGATTTGATAGTATTTGAGGAATAATTGAGATGATTTCTATTAAGTAATAATGGCTCTTCCTGGGACATATTCAATAAATATTCGCTGCCTTCATCATGATTATGATCATGGACATAAATAAGTCTAGATAAATAAAAACATTATGGAGGCAGCTTTATATTTCTTTATGCATATGATAACATATAAGGAAAGAAGGAGGGCAAAGGAAGATTGGAGTGGGGAAGAGTGTATTGATTCAAAGTAGATTGACAAGACTTGGTCATAATTTGAAATACTAAAGACAGGAATACTTACGGCAGGATTCTTTGGAGAATTTAGTAATCCATCATGTATCCTAGAGAGACCTGGATATGGATTATCTTTATTAAGTTTTCTCTTTTTTTTTTTTTTTTTTTGAGAAACTAGATTTGCCGAGTCCAGAGTCAAAAGGAATTAGGCTTTTAGAATACAAAGTATTATGAAATATGCCCCAAAGAATTAGAAGTCCAAAGGAAATAATTGTGAGTCTATTGGAGATGGAAGCATGGCAGCTTCCCCTCAGTAAAAGGGGGCTACAGGCTTGGGAACCTCACACTGCTCACACTATTCTTAGGAACAAGGCACAGGAAGTGTTTCTACAAAGATTTGGCTGGATTCTTCTCTTTTTAATTATAATTTTTTTCTTGTATTATGTTAGTCACCATCAGTTTTTGATGTAGAGTTCTGCGATTTATCATTGGCTGGGTCTTTCTTATTTATCAGGACTTAGCTGAAATGGGTCCTTCATAAGAGGCCATCCCAGACTACCCGATATTAACACCTCTCTCCCTTTCTCTTTTGTTGGCCTCATTTTCCCCTCTTTATTATACTTTTCATAAATTGTAATTATTTAGGTATCATTTTTATATAGTATCCTCTAATGTCCATGAGTATAAACACCATATATGATCGGTTTGTTAATATGTAGAGAACACTGGATATAGTGGTTTTGTACTGTAAGCCCTTAATACGAATTTGTTAAGTAGAGAGAAGAACAATTAACAATAACAAGGACAATAAAACTCGAGGCAATCTAACTCTACATTTGTTATAAAATAAAGGCAAAATTAAAAGGATAACCCCTCAACAATGCAGCTCTTTTATGTTATTTCCTCCCTCCTTTGTGGAATTATCACTTGGTTTAACCTGACCTGTATGAAAATGTTGAGGGCAGGGAGGCGAGAAAGGTATTAGGTGATATACCTCTCCTTCTGCCCCATTTCGACAGCAGTCATCTTGGTGATGCTTATTAATTTAATACTTCCCATATTTCTAACATATTCTGCCTCATACTTAATATTACAAATTCTATAACTGAAGTTCATCATAGAAAGCTTTGTGAGATTTTAAGCACCATCTTCCTAAGCTATATAAACTTTTTTAGTTCAGGTACCTGATAAATTACATTGTCTGCACTTTCCTGTATTTCATGAGACTTCCAAAGAGCTTCCAGTAACTTCCAAAGAAAAGATAATGATTTAGGATTGATTACCCACAGGGTCCCTTGAATAGCACAGTGTTTGTAATTAGTTCCTTTTCAGAAAAAAAAAATTCTCTAATAGATTAAGAAGACCTGTTTACCACATTCTACTCCTAAATATTGTAGGAATTAGAAAGATTTCTTTTGGGGACCCCAAATAAGAAAAGGTATAAAGCAAAGGCTCTATAAACATACTACCAACATGTGTATCTGAATGGTGAAAAAAGCTTCCTTCCTTGAAGAAATAATCACTATGTTCATTCTCTTTTGTAGACCCATAGCAGTTAAATGTAGCAACTTTAAGAAAATGTCTTTTATTTCAATATGGTAAGGAATTCTTGCTAGAGTAAGGTGATGTGTAGTTACAGACTTGAGATTTCTACACAGATAGATTGAAGAGAAGCAGTAATTTTCAAATTCACAACAAGCATAGAATTCAAGCTATTTTCAAAATGTTCGATTAAAGGGAAAAGAATTGCTTTTGAAATAGTTATCAAGTAATAAGTCTTTTTTATTTTCTCCATTATTTTAGAAACTGATATAAAGAGACACAGTACTCTCAGGAGAGCACATTTTGATTCCAGGTTTTTATTTCATTGTGCTTTGATTAGCAGCTGGTATTACAATGAATCCAGGTTACGTGAATGGCCTAGGGAATGTACTCTATGAGGTGTCACCACCTAGAGAAAGTACACAATAGCTAAGGGAAATATTTCATTCTTTTGAGTCTAAGTAAACTGTGGAGAAATTACTATGAGTGGCAAGAATCCAGGAGAAGACAGAGAACTGAAAAGAAACAGAAGGTCCTTAGAAATGAGAAAAGAATTTTTGTTATTAAACAGTTCATTCTGAGTTAGTTACTTGGGACTGGATCTGGTATAGTAGGTCTTATATATATTTGAAATATTTTTCCAGACCCAAGTAAGTCTAAATAAATATGGACATATGTGTATAAATATGTTAAAAGCACACACACACTATTCTTATAAAGAATCAGTCTTCAATACTTATAAAATACAGAATTAGTCTATGAGAAATGCAAAATTGTAAAAGATCATAAATATGGATAAGTAAAAAAATCTTTGACAAAAATTAATTTGCACATTTCAGCGTTTTGAAGGACTCTAAGTAATATTACATATTAAAAAAAAAAAGTTACAGATTCAGCGTTAAGAAATAGTTGAGTTCCTGGAACTTCGACCTGAGCTAGTTTGTAATCTGCCTCAGTGACTTCAGTGATAATATGAATACAGTGATCCCTATATTAAAGGGCTGTTGTGTCAAGGGATAGTTTATGCAAAGGGTACCTGTCTTAGTTCTTTCAGATTCTATGACAGAATATCACAGACTGGATGTCTTATAACAGTAGAAATTTATGTCTCACAATTGTGGAGATGGGAATTCCAAGATCATGGTGCTTATAGATTTAGTGTCTTAATAAAGTCCAGCTTCCTGGTTCATAGATGGCTGTCTTCTCACTGTGTCCTCACATAGTAGGAGGAGAGAATGAGTTCTTCCAGTCCCCTTTATAAGAGCACTAATGCCTCATGATCAACTAATTCACCTTCCAAAGGCTGTACCTCCAAACACCATTACATTGGGGATTAGATTTCAACAGATTTTTTTGGCAGGGGAGGACACAAACACGAAGGTTATAGCAATGCCCAACAGAAAAACAGCTGTTAGAGGATACTCAGAAAATTTTTGTGTCCTTCCCCTGCCTCATTAAGAATGCCACTCTAAAATATAAGCATTTTAATGGTATGTATTTTTTAAGTGCATTGCTTTTCATGATCTAAAATACAGAAGAAAAGAGCTAAGTAAAAAAGGAAGAAGAAATAGTTCACATATTTGTGGCTGCCTCTCTGAGCCAAATGGTTTGACCAAGCGGCTCGTGATTGTGAGAGTATGTTCAGTTGATGGCACCAGTGTGCTGATACTAGTCAATATTTTGTTGATTAAGCAGGTTACATGTGCCCTAAAGGGCACTTGATATTTGTTGTTCAAGTTTAGAAGTCCAGTTTCTATCTTTCCTCCATGATAAACCATTTTCTTTTTTATGAGCAAGTTGATCACCCAAAAGTAGTTTTGATATTTTCTTCCAATAGTAACTTCATAATAGCTTATGAACTTAGAAAGTTGAGATCTCAGCAGGTTGCACTATCTGGTACATAAGAGACTTTGATTTAGAACATGAGTATTGACAGGCAGCCAACCTAGGTTTTCAAGAAATTTAATATGTGAGAAATACCTGATTTTTAAGAGCATTGACAACTTAAATGCCCACCAAAAATGAATGAATTTTAAAGTGTCCTCTTGAGTGCTGTGTTTGAATGAACTCACCCGTAGGATATGACTTGGTAGTTCTAAATACTGGAGAGCATCACTAAACTGTTCATATAGCTAGCAAGCTTTTTATCTGTTGCTTGATTCTCCCTTTAGGTTACAATAGTAAAATCACATCCATATATATAGAACATTTATGTTCCTATTTTCTCTAAAATGCAAATAATCAAATAAACTATTTATTAGCTTGGTAACAGACTATGAAAAGAGAGGATTCTAGAACATAATCCAATTTCAGATAGTTTAGAATTTCTGGGCATGTTAAACAGCTCTTGAAGATGTTAAGCAGCTTGGATTATTTATTAATAAATTCTTGTTTAAAGGTCTACAAGTAAGAATAGTCAATGATGTCATATTTTTAAAAATTCATTTTATAGGTGAAATTATATAGAATAAAAATAATAGTGATAAGTGTCACTTGTGAATTTGTCATATTCCATAGTGCTCAGTTTTTTATGGATATTTTTCATGTAGCATTCAACATTTACCTTTAAGAGCTAGAGGGTACTATTACTGTTTTTTTAAGTGAAACTTAAACTTAGATCATGAAATTAATTTGCCTAAGTTACAGAATCATTAAGTGTAGAACTGTATGCAAACTTAATTCCAATGTCTACAGATTCTCAGGATTGATAGTGCTTGCTTCTCCTAATGAATGTCTTCTTATTCTTCACCTCTCCCACTCTTACTGGCATGAAAACTGATAAATAAATAACTCCTATAATCATATCATGAATTAGGTTACTTCTAAATGTCTCTATGGTTCGAGCCATATCCTTCTGATTTTTGAGAATATATCATTTTTTTGACCTTGAGACATTTGTGTTAATTGCCATGAGAGCATTTTTGACAGTAAAATCAATAATACTGAAAAGTTTTTAAATGATAGTAGAAGGAATGCTATCAATCTAACATTTACAAAAACAGGAAAAGAATACTCCTTATTTATAATCTAGAAAGTTGTCTCTGCTCTGGAAGATTAAAACACTGTTGTAGGAATTAAGAATTAAGTGAGCCTTAAGAAGATTTATGGAAAAGTAAATTAGATTTCTATTTTAGTTTGTACCAGTTAAGGTTCTATGAACAATGCAAGTAACATCTCAATAAGTAATTACAATGGAAGTTTGTAGGCTAAAGGTGTTTTCTATAAATATTGTGTTGAGATCAATTAGCATCCCTAATGAAATATATCGAGCAACTCTAATGACATAAATTGAAATGTGCAAAAGCAAGGGAATGTAAATTTTCTAGGAGGGATTTACTACATTTACTTTGGAAGCATACCAAAGCTTTCACCTCCTGTGAGCAACATCTGAAATCATGTCAGATAGAATCCAATTAGATATATTGTTTATAAGTGGGTTTTTCTTTATTAAAAAGGCTTTAGAAGAATGAATATACAAAGTATAAATAATATATATAGCTAATAATAAAAATAGTTAATAAATATGTAATGTATTATATATATAATAATGATAATAGTTAATTAAATAATGTATAGTTAAATTTTCTGCTAGAGTAGCCTGTGCAAGCATTTACATTAAAGAACCAATTAGAATATAAGAATGAATACTGGAACAGAATGAAGGTTAGGAAGAACGTGAGAATATTTGTATAAAAATATCCAAATTTTTAATAGGAACAATTAAGACAGAAATTGCTGAGAGTCCAGATCTACCTGTATAAGAAAACTCAGGGTTATTTATTTCTCCCTTTCATGCATTTTATAAGATAAAGAGTTCAGATCTATGATCCATTGATGAAATACCACATACCAAATGTTTTTATAAAATCACAATAGTTAGTACTTAGTTTTAGAACTATGGCAATACACAATACACCATACAAAGGCCTTTAAGGGACAGGGTGAAGAAGGAGGAGTAAGAGGAGAAGGGGGAGAGGAAAAGAATGAGAGAAATCAGGGAAATGAGAGAAGCCAGGGAAATAAAATTTTTCTTTAATTCAGTTATATTCTCTTTTTTACTATTATCTCTCCACATTAAAAACTTGTCATATTTATTTCAGAATAGTCACAAGTCCCAATGCTTCATCATTTTTCCCTTTAGTTACTCTGTATTGCCTGTGGCACAACCCAGTGCCCCAAGCTAATTTGGTGTTATTTCTGGTGATGCTCCTCTTTCTCTTCTCTAAGCCTCATAAGCTATTCCTTTTCCCTCCTCTTGTTCTGTTCATTCTTTCATTGTGATGTTATAGCCATGAGTTTTGCTCATGTACTCTAATGTGACAATTTAACATTTTAAATTATTCTTTATGAGTACCAGTCATAAATAAGAAGGCAAAAGAAACCATACAGAACATTTTGCAACATTTATAAAAGGCTGAAAGTCACTATCTCTAATATATTAAGTGATTTTTTTCATGGAAGTAGAAAAATAAAAAAACAATCTAGGAGAAAAAAAAGTGTTCTGATGATATGGGGATAATTATCCAGGAAATACATAAAAATATCTAACCTGTATAATAAGTAAAGAAAAAGAAAACCATAATAATGCTATATCACTTTTATCTTTAAAGCTGTAAATCAAGGGGTGCCTAAGTGGCTCAGTTGGTTAAGCCTCTGCCTTTGTCTCTGGTCATGATTCTGGAGTCCTAGGATCAAGCCCTATGTCAGGCTCCCTGCTTAGCAGGGAGCCTGCTTCTCCCTCTGACCGCCCCCCAACCCATGCTCTCTCTCTCTTTCTAAAGTAAATAAATAAATTTAAAGAAAAAAAAAAAGGAACTGTAAATCAAAAACTTTCATATTTGATTGAACAGTTGAACAGTTTGTCCTTTAGGAAGCAATTTCAAAGAAATTAATAAAAATAAAGACCTCTATTGCATACTACTTTTAATAATGAAACTGAAGGCTTTCTAAATATTCCAGAATAGGAATGTGGTTAATTATCTAATAGATCTAGGTATAGATATATAAATGAATGACAAAATGGCTTTATTAGGTAATAGAATTACAAGGGTTTTTTTATTCTTATGTTTAAGTTTTAAAATATATATGTAAGATCTTGTTGGATAGACCACTTTATTCTGATATAGTGCCTTCTTCATCTCTTCTTCACTCATGGTTTTAAAATCTAGTTTGTATAATAAGTATTGCTATTCTGGTTTTCTTTCGATGTCCATTTGCCTGATAAATGTTTCTCCATCTGAGTTCCTTGTAGGCAGCATATAGATAGCTCTTGGTATGTTTTATCCATTCTTACACCCTATGTCTTTTGATTAGAGCATTTAGTCCATTTATATTTGGAATACTTAACTGATAAATATGTATTTAGTGCCATTTTATTACCTTTTTTGTCATTGTTTCTGGAGATCTTCTCGGTTACTCTCTAGTATCTATTGCTTTTGGTCTTTCCTTCCCACTCAGGGTCCCCTTAATATTTCTTGGGGCTGGTTTAGTGGTCAAATTCTTTCCGTTTTTGTTTGCTGGGAAACTCTTTATCTCTCCTTCTATTCTGAATGATAGTTTTGCTGGATAGAGTATTCTTGGCTGAGATTTTTCCCATTCAACACGTTAAAAGAAATCCAACAATTGTAAATATTTATATGCCCAATTTGGAATCACCCAAATATATAATACAATAAGGGACATAAAGGAACTCATTGATAATAATACAATAATAGTAGGGGAACTTAACACCCCACTTAGGTCAATGGACAGATCATCTAAGCAGAAAATCAACAAGGAAACAGTGGTTTTGAATGAAATACTTGACCAGATGGACTTGACAGATATATTCAGAGCATTTTATCCTAAAGCAGCAGAATTCTTTTCATGTGCACATGCTACATTCTCCAGAATAGATCACATACTAGGTCGCAAATTAGCCCTCAGAAAGATAAGTGTTGGTAAAAGTGTGTGTAGAAGCTAATAGAAATAGCTGCACTGTTAACTCACTAAAGGTATCCTGTATATAATGTGTTAAAAATATAAAATACATATGTAGTGATACGAGACTGTTACACTTTTTATCAGTTTATTTGCCAACATGTACATATTTTTTTATAAATATCATTACTCATTCTTTCAAATTTTTCTTTGTTGATCCTTTCTGCTCATTTTAACCCACTAATGTGCATAAATAATTTTATCAATTTTAGCTGTCTTTGCCATTCCTCTTCATAACATGCACGTGCACAGCTGTACTTTGGTTGCATAAGGACAAACTCCCCTCAAAGCAGGAAATGAGGAAATATATGGGATCATGTAATTGCTAAGTTCAAAGGTACACATGGAACCCTTTGAACTAGAATTAGGCTTATAGCATGGAATATGCCTATTGATTCTAAGCATTTCTCTTCCATTTATTAACAGTGATGAGTGCTAAAATTTCTGGCGTCTGTGGGCATTGATGCCTGTAATTTGAATAAGAGGTTTTATTAAAATTGTGTGCATTTTCAGAAAAAAAAAGAAATTAGAGACAAAAAGTAGAGATTAACAAAACTAAGAGCAATTTTTTAAAAGACAAAAAGTTGACAAATCTTTAGCAGAGATGAGAGAGAGAATACTCAGATAAATAAAATCAGAAATGAAAGAGAAGACTATTTCTGATACCACAGAAATACAGAGGATCGTGAGAAATGAAGAACAGTTCTATTACAACAAATTTGATAACTTAGGAGGTATGGATAAATTTCTAGAACCAAGGCTGTACAACTTACCATGGCTGACTAATGAATAGAAAATCTGGACCGACAAATTACAAGTAGAGAGATGGAATCAGTAATCAAAAATTTCCCAACAAAGAAAATCTAATAACCAGATGGTTTCACTGGTGAATTCTACCAAAAATTTAGAAATGAATTAATGTTAGTCCTCACAGTCTTCCTCCAAAAAAGAAGAGAGGGAACACTCCAAACCAATTTTATGAGACCAGCATTATCCTGATAGCAAAGCCATATATGGACACTACACAAAAGAGAAAACAAAAGAGAAATACACCAATATTTTTGATGAAATTAAATGTAAAAATTCTCGAATATATTAACAAACTAAATCCAGCACAACATTAGAAGGAGCTAACACCATCATCAAGCAGAATTTGCCCGCGGGATACAAAGATGGTTCAGCACATGCAAATCAATAAATATGGTACACCACAATTAAAAGAATGAAAGATAAAAAATCATGATTATATCAAGAACTGCACAAAAGCATTTGACAAAATACAATACTTTTTTGATAAAAAAACACTCAATAAACTGGGTATAGAAGCAATATATCTCGACATTATAAAGGCCAATATGACAAGTCCACTGCTAACGTCATACTTAGTGATGAGAAGTTAAAAGATTTTCTTCTAAGATTAGGAACAAGAAATGTACTCACTATCACCACTCCTATTCATCATAGTACTAGAGCCAGAGCACTTAGGCAATAAAGAAAATAAAATGCATTCAAATAGTACAGGAAAAAGTAAACTTGTCTTTGTCAATGATATGATCTTATATGTAGAAAATCCTAAAGAATCCACCAAAAAATTATAAGAACTAATGAATAAGTTCAATAAAGTTGCATAATATAGAATCAATTTAAGAAAATAGTTTGTGTTTCTATACACTAACAATGAAATATCTGAAAAAAAATCAACACCTTGTTCACAAGAGCATCAAAAACAATATAATACTTAGAAATAAATTTAAGGAAATTAAAGATCTATGCACTAAAAACTACAAGAATTTGATAAAAGAAATTGAAGATGACATAGACAAATGGAAAGAGATCCTGTGTTTATGGATCAGAAGAATTAATATTTATTGTTAAACTACCGTATTACCCAAAGACATCTGTATATTTAATGTTATCCTTATCAAAATTCTAGTGGCATTTTTCACAGAAACAGACAAAAATGATTTTAAACTTTGTATGGAAGTACAAAAGATTCCAAGGAGTCAAAGCAACCCTGAGAAAAAACAAAGCTGGAGACATCACACTTCCCGATTTCAAACTATATGACAATATAGTAATCAAAACAATGTGGTACTGTATGAAAAGTAGGCACATAGACCAATGAAATGGAATAAAGAGCCCAGAAGTAAATTTTCCTTATGTGGTCAACTAATATGTGACAAAAGACTCAATGGAGAAAGGGTAGTCTCTTCAATAAATGGGGCCATGGAAACTGGGTAGCTCTGCAGAAGAATGAAACTGGATCTCTTTTATATACTGTTCACAAAAGTGAACTTGAAATGGATTAAAGACTTAAACATAAGTTCTGAAACCTTAAAGTTCCTCTACTAAAATATAAGGCAAAAGCTCATTGACATTGGTCTTGACATGGATTTTTTGGGTGTGACACCAAAAGCAAAAGCAACAAAAGCAAAATGTAGTAAGTGGGATTACATCAAACTAAAAATTTTCTCAAGAGTTAAAGAAGCAATAAAATAAAAAGGCAGCTTCTGGAATAGGAGAAAAAAATTGCAAATCATATATATGATAAGGAGTTAATATTCAAAATATCTAAAGCGCTCATACAACTGAATAGAAAACAAAAATGATCTAATTTAAAAATGGGCAGAGGAACAGAATGGGTATTTTTCCAAAGAAGATTCTCAAATGGACGACAGGTACATGAAAAGGTACTCACCATCACTAATTATCAGGGAAATGCAAATCAAAGCCACAGTGAGATATCATTTCACATCTATTTGGATTACTATTATCAAAAAACCCAAAAGATAACAAATGTTGGTTAGGATATGGAAGAAAGGGAACCCTTGTATATTGCTGGTAGTAATGAAAATTGGTGCAGCCACTATGGAAAATAGTATGGATAGGCACAGGAGTGGAGAGCTTGGTGTAGGGATCCCCTGGCTTGCACTGGGACAGAATGTTCCCCTGACTGGGGTCCATTTGGAAGCAAGTCTATTGCCTGTCCAAGAACAAAGACCCTGTGGGTACCATTGAGGATCTGTTCAGTAGGGGACAGAGTCATGGTAGAGGGCAGATAACCTGGTCGCTGCTGTTCACTGTGCTTCCCCGTAGACTCCAGCCACTGATGCAGGTGTACAACTGTTTTTCTGGAAAAAAAACAGCACTAGACACAGCATAGGGAGGTACTCCTCCAGAGGAGGGGAGCAGGTCTTTGCCTTGCTCAATCCGTTAAGATTCAGAGTTTCAAATCCCAGTGGTGCTCCAGATATAAAACAGGAGACCTGTGGTACTGGGCACTGGGCGTTAATGGCCCTAGGCATAGACGGGTGAGGGTAGGGATCTGAAAGACCTGTGACACAGGAAGAGAGATTGTTTGATTCTCTGAGGCCTTCCTGAATAGTGGCTGCAGCAAATTCCCCTCCACAAGGATGAGAGGGTAGGGTGATGCCATCTCCCACCCCCTTCCCACCAATACTGTGGGACTTCAGTGAGTGACACATTGCCCCCAGTGGAGGCGGGATCTGCTTACACCAAACCCTGCCGCACTGGGCCCTCCAAGTGCATGATTACTAGTGCACGTCTGACTGTGAGCCAGCTGCAGTGGGTCTCTCCCCCAGAATGCCATCACAGGCATCCTGCATGCATCAAGTCTGCTAATCATAGAGGCTCCAAATTGTCAGTTTCAGTTATGGAGGAAATAGGACCAGGCTTTATATATTTTTTTTCCTTTAGAATCAGGCTTATAGTTTTTGTTTTTTCATTTCCTTTTCTCTCTCTCTCTCTCTCTTTTTTTAGATCAGTCTTCTTCTTTTTTTAAAAAACTTTTATTCGCAGCTTATTCTAACTAACAAATCAAAGCACATCTAGATAATGGTCCAAACACTGCTCACTATAAGAAAGGAGGAACTCTGCAGAGAATTGAATCTGTGGGAGAGAGCAGCCAAAACGCAACAGCAGAGTGCACACAACGGACACCAGAAACACTTCCTGAAGCACCAGATGCTGGACAGTGTATGGCCCTTTCTTAATACAGCATTACTCTCAGGAGCAAGAAGCATACAAAGTGACAAGATGGAAGGACTCTTCCCAAAAGAAAGATCAAGAAGAAATCACAGCCAGGGATTTGCTTAATACAGATATAAGCAATATATCTGAACAAGAATTTAGCACAATAGTCATAATAATACTAGCCAGGCTTGAAAGAAGTAAGTAGAGTAGAAGTAGAAGACATCAGAAACCCTTGCTATAGGGGCGCCTGGGTGGCTGAGTGGGTTAAAGCCTCTGCCTTTGGCTCAGGTCATGATCCCAGGGTCCTGGGATCGAGCCCCACATCAGGCTCTCTGCTTCGCAGGGAGCCTGCTTCCTCCTCTCTCTCTGCCTGCCTCTCTGCCTGGTTGTGATTTCTCTCTGTCAAATAAATAAAATATTAAAAAAAAAAAAAAGAAAGAAACCCTTGCTATAGAGACAAAAGACCTAAAAGCTAGTCAGGCTGAAATTAAAAAATACTATTATTGAGATAAAAAACTGACTAGATCTAATCACAATGAGGACAGAAGCAGCAGAGGAATGAACAGGTGATATTGAAGATAAAATTATGGAAAATAGTGAAGCTGAAAAGAAGGAGGAAAGAAAACTATGAGATCACCAAGGTAGACTTAGGGAACCCAGGGATTCCATAAAGCCTTATAATATCCATATCATAAAGATGCCAGAAGAAGAAGAGCAGGGGGAAAAATGCAAAAGTTATAGCTGAGAATTTCCCTAATTTGAGGAAAGAAACAGGCATACAAATCTAGGGGCACTGAGAGCTCCCCTCAAAATCAACAAAAATAGGTCACACCTAGACATATCATCATGAAACTTGCAATATACAAAGATAAAGAGAATTCTGAAAGCTGCTGGGAACAAAAGGTCCTTAAACTACCAGGAGAGACACATAAGGTGAGCAGCAGACCAGTGCACAGAGACTTGGCAGCCAGAAGAGAATTGTATATTCAACATGCTAATTGGGAAGATAGGCAGCCAAGACTACTTCATTGAGCAAGACTGTCATCCAGAATTGAAGGAGACTGAAGAGTTTCCAAGACAAGGAAAAACTAAAGAAGTTCATGGAACTCTAAACCAACTCTGCAGGGAATGTTAAAGTGGACCATTTGAGCAGAAAAGAGACAAAAAGCAAAAAAGACTAGAAAGGAACAGAGACAATCTATAGGAACAGTGACTTTGCAGATAATACAATGGCACTCAATTTGTATCTATCAATAATTAGTCTGAATGTAAGTGGACTAAATGCTCCAATGAAGAGACACACTGTATCAGATTGGATTAAAAACAAGACCCATCAATATCCTGCTTACAGGGGACTCATTTTAGACACAAAGATGCCTCTAGATTGAAAGTGAGGGGGTGGAGAACAATTTATCATGCAAATGGACATCAAAAGAAAGCCAGAGTAGCCAAACTTATATCAGACAAACTAGATTTTAAACTAAAGACTTTCATAAGAGTAGAAGAAGGGCAGTATATCATGTAAGCAGAAGATCAACAAAGAAACAGTGGCTTTGAATGACACAGTGGACCAGATGGGCTTAACAGCTGTATTCAGAGAATTTCATCCTAAAGCAGCAGAATACATGTTCTTTTTGAAGGCACATAGAACATTCTCCAGAATAAATCACACATGGGATCACAAATCAGGCCATAACTGGTACAAAAAAGTTTGAGATCATACAATGCATATTTTCAGATCATAGCTCTATGAAACTTGAAGTCAACCACAAGAAAAAATTTGGAAAGACCACAAATACATGGAGGTTAAAGAACGTCCTACTAAAGAATGATTGGTTTAACCAGGAAATAAAAGAAGAAATTAAAAAAAATACATGGAAGCAAATGAAAATGGATGCAGCAAAGGCAGTCAAAAGAGAGAAGTATATAGCAATGCAGGCCTTTCTTGAGAAGCAAAAAAAACATCTCAAAGATATAACCTGATCTTACACCCAAAGTAGCTGGAAAAATAACATCAAATAAAGCCTATAACCAGCAGAAGGGAAATAATAAAGGTAAGAGCATAGAGTCCCTGGGTGGCACAGTCGTTAAGTGTCCAACTTTTGATTTCAGCTCAGGTCATGATCCTGGGATCAAGCCCCACATCTGGTTCCATGCTTAGCTTGGAGTCTGGTTGAGATTCTCTCTCCTCCCTCTACCCCTCCCACTCCTGCTGTTACTCTCTCTGTCTCTCAAATAAGTACATCTTTAAAAAAAGAGGAGAAATAAATGAGAAAATTTTTAAAACAACAACAACAACAAAAACAAAAACAGTAGAATAGATCAATGGAACTAGCAGCTGGATCTTTGAAAAAGGTATCAAAATTGATAAATGCCTATCAAGAATTACCACAAGAAAAGAGAAAGGTCCAAAATAAATAAAATCAGGAACGAAACAGGAGAGATCACAATCAACACTGCAGAAATACAAACAATTATAAGGCAATATTATGAGCAATTATATGCCAGCAAGTTGGACAATCTGGAAGAAATGAATAAATTCCTGGAAACATATAAATGATAAAAACTGAAACAAGAAGAAATGGAAAATTTGAACAGACCCATAACCAGCAAAGAAACTGCATGAATAATCAGAAGTCTGCCAACAAACAAGAGTCCAGAGCTGGATGGCTTCTCAGGGAAATTCTATGAAGCATTTAGAAAAGAATTATTATTCTTTTATTCTGAAATTTATTCTATTATTCTGAAACTGTTCCAAAAAGTGGAAATGGAAGGAAAACTTCCAATGAAAAACAATGAAATTCTGAGCCTGGCATTACCTTGATACCCAAACGAAACAAAGACTCCAGTAAAAAAGGAGAATTACAGAGCACTATCCCTGATGAACCTGGATGTAAAAATTCTCAACAAGGTACTAGCTATTTAAATCCAAGAGTACATTTAAAGGATTATTCACCAGTTCAAGTGGGATTTATTTCTGGGCTGCAGGGGTGTCCAGTGTCTGCAAATCAATCAATGTGAAACATCACATTAATAAAAAGAAAGGATTAGAACCATATGACCCTCTCAATAGATGCAGAAAAATACAGCATCCTTTCTTGATAAAAACCATCAAGAAAGTATCATAGAGGCCATGTATGAAAGACCCACAACTTAATACCATCCTCAGTGGGGAAAAACTGAGAGCTTAGGAAAAACTAGAAGGTTAAGAACATGATAGGGATGTTTACTCTAATACTGTTGTTCAGTATTGGAAGTCCTAGCCTCAGCAGTCAGACAACAAAAAGAAATAAAAGGCATCCAAATCAGCAAAGAAGTAAAACTTTCACTCTTCAAAGATGACATGATAAATAAAACCTGAAGGACTCCACTAAAAATTTGCTAGAACTCAAGCATGAATTCAGCAAAATTGCAGGATACAAAATCAATGTACAGGAATCTGTTACATTTCTATGCACCAATAATGAAGCAACAAAAGAGAAATGAAGGAATCAATCCCATTTACAACTGCACCAAAAAACATAAGAAAGACAACTTGAAATAAACCAAAAAAACAATAGAAAAAATCAATGAAACTAGGAGCTGGTTCTTTGAAAGAATCAATAAGATTGATAAACCCCTGGCCAGACTCATCAAAAAGAAAAGAGAAAGGACCCAAATCAATAAAATCATGAATGAAAGAGGAGAAATCACAACTAACACCAAAGAAATACAGACAATTATAAGAACATACTATGAGCAACTCTACGCCAACAAATTGGACAATCTGGAAGAAATGGATGCATTCCTAGAGACATATAAACTACCACAACTGAACCAGGAAGAAATAGAAAACCTGAACAGGCCCATAACCAGTAAGGAGATTGAAACAGTCATCAAAAATCTCCAAACAAACAAAAGCCCAGGGCCAGACAGCTTCCCAGGGGAATTCTACCAAACATTTAAAGAAGAACTAATTCCTATTCTCCTGAAACTGTTCCAAAAAATAGAAACGGAAGGAAAACTTCCAAACTCATTTTATGAGGCCAGCATCACCTTGATCCCAAAACCAGACAAGGATCCCACCAAAAAAGAGAACTACAGACCAATATCCTTGATGAACACAGATGCAAAAATTCTCGCCAAAATACTAGCCAATAGGATTCAACAGTACATTAAAAGGATTATTCACCACGATCAAGTGGGATTTATTCCAGGGCTGCAGGGTTGGTTCAACATCCGCAAATCAATCAATGTGATAGAACACATTAATAAAAGAAAGAACAAGAACCATATGATACTCTCAATAGATGCTGAAAAAGCATTTGACAAAGTACAGCATCCCTTCCTGATCAAAACTCTTCAAAGTGTGGGGATAGAGGGTACATACCTCAATATTATCAAAGCCATCTATGAAAAGCCCACCGCAAATATCATTCTCAATGGAGAAAAACTGAAAGCTTTTCCGTTAAGGTCAGGAACACGGCAGGGATGTCCATTATCACCACTGCTATTCAACATAGTACTAGAAGTCCTAGCCTCAGCAATCAGACAACAAAAAGAAATTAAAGGCATCCAAATTGGTAAAGAAGAAGTCAAACTATCACTCTTCGCAGATGATATGATACTATATGTGGAAAACCCAAAAGACTCCACTCCAAAACTGCTAGAACTTGTACAGGAATTCAGTAAAGTGTCAGGATATAAAATCAATGCACAGAAATCAGTTGCATTTCTGTACACCAACAACAAGACTGAAGAAAGAGAAATTAAGGAGTCAATCCCATTTACAATTGTACCCAAAACTATAAGATATCTAGGAATAAACCTAACCAAAGAGACTAAGAATCTATACACAGAAAATTATAAAGTACTCATGAAAGAAATTGAGGAAGACACAAAAAAATGGAAAAATGTTCCATGCTCCTGGATTGGAAGAATAAATATTGTGAAAATGTCTATGCTACCTAAAGAAACCTAACCAAAGAGGTAAAAGATGGGTACTTCACAAACTGTAGAACACTAATGACAGAAATTGAAGAAGACAAAAAGAAATGGAAAAACATTATATGCTCAGATATTGGAAGAACAAATAGTTCTTCTATTCTTCTAAATAGTCTATGCTGCACAAAATAATCTGTGCATTCAATGCAATCCTGATCAAAATAACACCAGCATTTTTCAGAGAACTTGAACAAAAAGTCCTCAAATATGTATGGAATGAGAAAATACCCCAAATAGCCAAAGTAATTTTGAGAAAAAGTAAAGTGGGAGGCATTACAGTCCCAGGCTTCAAGTTATATTACAAATCTATAATCAAGAAAGTATGATACTGGCAGAAAAACAGACACATAGATCAAGGGAACAGAATAGAGAACCCAGAAATTGATCCATAACTATATGGTCAATTAATCTTTGACAAAACAGGAAAGAATATCCAATGGATAAAAGACATTCTCTTCAACAAATGGTTATGGGAAACTGGATAGCCACATGCAGGAGAATGAAACTGCACCACTCTCTTACACCATACACAAAAATAAATTCAAAATGGATGAACGATCTGAATGTTAGGAAACCATCAATATCCTAGAGGAGAAATAGGCAGCAACTTCTTTGACCTTGACCACAGCAACTTCTTACCAGGTACATCTCTAGAAGCAAGAGAAACAAAAGCAAAAATGGACTATTAGGACCTCATCAAGATAAAAAGTTTCTGCATGGTGAAATAAACAATCAACAAAACTAAAAGACAATTGACAGAAAGGGAGAAGATATTTGTAAAAGACATATTGGATAAAGGGCTATTATCCAGAATCTATAAAGAACTCCTCAAACTCAGGTTCCAAAAATAAAATATCCAGTTAAGAAGTTGGTAGAAGGGGTGTCCGGATGGCTCAGTGGGATAAGCCTCTGTTTCAGCTCAGGTCATGATCTCAGGGTCCTGGGATCGAGCCTTGCATCAGATTCTCTGCTCGATGGGAAGCCTGCTTCCCCCTCTATCTCTGTCTGCTGCTCTGCCTACTTACAATCTCATTCTTATATAAATAAATAAATAAATAAATAAAATAAATAAAATAAATAAATAAATAAAATCTTAAAAAAAAAAGTTGGTAGAAGACACGAACAGACATTTCTGCGAAGAAGACCTACAAATGGCTAATAGACATGTGAAAAAATGCTCAACATCACTCATAATCATGGAAGTACAAATCAAAACCACAATGAGATACCACCTCACACCTATCAGAATGCCTAAAATTAACAACTTGAGAAACAACAGATATTGTCAAGAATGCTGAGAAAGGGGAACCCTCTTGCAAAGTGGGAATGCAAAGTGGTACAGCCACTCTGGAAAACAGTATGGAATAGGTTCCTCTAAAAGTTAAAAATATAACTACCCTAGACCCAGCAATTACACTACTAGGTATATATTAAAAGGATACAAAAATAGTGATTTGAAGAGGCACATGCACCCCAATGCTTATCGCAGCACTATCAACAATAGCCAAATTATGGCAATAGCCCAAATGCCCATCAACTGATGAATGGATAAAGAAGATGTGCCTTTTCTCTCTCTCCCCCTCCATTTGTGTGTGTGCGTGTGTGTGTATATATGTGTGTGTGTGTATAATATATTCTATATATACAATATATATTCTATTTAGTCACTATCAAAAAGAATGAAATCTTGACATGTGTATTGACATGGATGGAACTAGAGTATATAATACATAGGGAAATACTAATATTAAGTGAAATACGTCAGAGAAATAAAAATACCACACGATTTCACTCACGTGGAATTTAAGAAACAAAACAGAAAAACATAGGGGAAGAGAAGGAAAAATAAAGTAGAGTAAACATGAAGAGGGAAGCAAACCATGAGAGACTCTTAACTATAGAGAACAAACTGAAGGTTGCTGGAGGGGAGGCGAGTGGGAGAATGAAGTAAGAAGATGATGGGCATTAAGAAGGGCACTTGTGACAAGCATTGGGTGTTATATTTAAGTGATGAATCACCTAATCACCTTAATTTTACTCCTGAAATCAATACTACACTATGAAAATATGGAAATAATACTACACTATGTTAACTAACTTGAATTTAAATAAAAATAAGTTTTTAAAAATGGTGTGTTTTCTCAAAAATTAAAAAAAATAAAATTACTTCATGATACATCAATCTCACTTCTGGATATATATATAAAGGAAATGAAATCAAGATCTTAAAGAAATATCTGCACTAATTTGTTCCTTAAAGTAGTATCACAACAGCCAAGATATGAGACCTATAAACAACCTAAGTGTATATACAAAGCAGTATTATTCAGCCAAAGAAGAAATCCTGTAATTTGTGACAACATAAGTACATCTTGAGGGCATTATGCCAAGTGAAATAAATCAGAGAAAGAAAATTACTGTGTGATGTCACTTATATGTGGAATCTAAAAGACCCAGACTTATAGAAAGAGAGTAGAGGCTGGATGGGGTGAGGTCTGAATGGTAGCAGTGGTGAGAGAAAAGGTTCAAAGTTCTAAGCATCCATTTATAAGATGAATAAGTTTTGTGGATCTAATGTACAGCATGGTGATTATACTTAATAATAGTGTGTTATATAATTGAAAGTTGCTAAGAGAGTAGACCTTAAGTGTTTTCACCACAAAAAAAGAATTGGTAATTATTATGATGTGAGGGAAGCGTTACCCAAACTAAGTTTGTAATCATTTTTCAATATACAAGTGTATCAAATCAGCATGTTGTGCACCTTAAATTTATACTATTTAATGTCAGTTGTATCTCAGTAATCCATGGAAAAAAATGTCTGTATTTTCAATTCCAGGTAAAAGATTTTAATTGGTTCTGTTAGGTCATATAAATTGAGTGCTTTGATTCACTACAATGGATTTAGTAACTCCTCTCTGACAGAGGAGGAATAGCATTAATTCATAGCCTTGCCAGAGGGAAGGGTAGGTTCCACTAATAATGTAAGTGAGTATGCAGAAGTTCAGGCAAAAGTATGGCTACTATTTTCCAGAATACAAGTGTTCTAAATCTTAATCCAAATTTGTTTTCTGCTTAAATGGTTTTGTCAGTCCTCCTCTATCCAACTTATACCATACTTTCTCTAAGTTGTTTAAATTATATATGTGTGTGTGTATATGTATATATATACACACACACATATATATATGAATCACAAAGTATTTCTTATTCAAATGATAATTTTGATTATTCAATGATAATTTTTTCAATTCTTTGTATGATATGTTTTCCTTCTGGATTTTTATGTATTTTTTTATTTTGAGAAATGGCACATTTCTCCACATCTTGTTTAGGTCTTTGCATATTGATTAGGCACCTATAGTTCAGCAAAATCACTAACTTGATATTAACATTGGCTAGACATACTGCTTTTTTGTGGGCAAACTACTTTTATTAAAATCGAAAGATGTTAGAGATAGTTGGGACAAATATCCATCATTCAGCTTTTTCTTTTACACAGTGAGCTATGCTTGGTGCCACTGACAGTGCTTCTCTGAAGTTGTCTCCATGTACACTAGGAGTCAGATATTTGAGGTTCTTTCTTTTTTCTTTTTTTAGCTGAATAGTGTATTGACATTAGTTATTACTGGAGTATAATAAACTGAACATTCAAAGACTTACCTAAAGGGCCCTTTGGATTATATCTAATCTACTCTCTTATTTTCTACCAATGTTCACTTCATACTCTGGGAAAATCGGCGTATTACTCATACCATAACACTTAATGAAACTTGCATATGCAGAGAGTTGTTGTCTTACGTCATACTTATGTTATTGTGAGAAATGCCTGGACAGACAGCCTCTTCAGCTGTTAAGGTAAAATCTTGTCACTGAAGAGGGGTATTTTGGTTGGGCACAGCTTTGATATTTATAATGTTTCTATAGTTAAGAACATCATGTTAATTTATAGACCTTTTGGCACATGCATGTTGATTAGTCTTGCAAATAACCACTCAACAAAATGAGCAATATTTCTGCTGGAGCTGCAATAAAGAATGCTGATTTATTTTTAAAACCAAATGTACAGTCAACTGTCGGTTAACTGTATTAATGCAGAGATGGAACACTAAAAATTCTCAGCATTATTTTGATAAATAATTGAAATTTTTCCTTTACTATTAATTCTACTGCAAAAAGCAAAACTGAATGGCTTAAATTTCATGACTTTTAGTTTTTCTGAACTTCACTGTAATGAAAGGAGAAATTAGCAAAATGGGCAAAAGTCATTTAGCAAAAGGGAGAAATCAACGACCTGGATAATTTACAAACTGTACAATTCTGAAATAATTAGGGGTTCACTGTCTCTCTTCTGAAAAGAAATAGAAAGGAAAATAGTATTTGTGTTAAATAATGGAGCAAGATGTTACATCTTATGGGGGAGTTTTTATTTCATAACTTCTGTTAATTTTACTCAAGTTTATCACATTGAACTTATATAAAATCAATGCAGGGCATAGATAAGGAAGAACTATGGCATAGGAAGACCTCAGTTCTAGTCCCAGTGAACAATTATGTGATTTTTTTTTTTTGGATAGTTCAAGAAAACATAACCTGTCGAATGCCCATTCTGTGTCAGTCACTCTGATAATTACCAAAATTTAGGTAAGTATACAATTATACTCTGGAGTAATGTGTAAGTTGTTTTAGGGGAAAAAACTTGTATATAAATAAATCTAATACAAGTTACTATAAAAGAATGTACTAAGCCACAGTAAAGATTACTAATTATTAATTCCTTCTTAGAAGGAAAGCAGTCAGTCTTTCATGGAAGAAACAGTCTTTCAAATGTCACTTGTAGGAAGGATTTGGAAAGCTAGGGAATATGGAAAAGGACAATAAAAGATGAATTAAGTAATGATAATAGAGTAATGCAAGAAGAAATCAGAAAGCATGCTCAAGGATTAGCATGAATTTGAACTAAAATGTAAAAAAAAGTGTGAATCTGCATCCTGAAATTACAGTTGGAAAGGGTTAAAAAAAACATTTGGAGCCAATTCATATAGGACTTTGAGCATCATAGACTTCAATGGGAGATGGCTTGATAACATGGATAAAAGTGCCACTTTTGAAGTTAGAACTTGATTCCGTCTTATATTTGTAGCTCACTATCTGTGTAAATATCCTAAGTACTTCTGTCTCTGCTTGTTCAGCTATGGAATTATAGTATTACTGCTTGGGTTAATAGGAAACCTGGAAACTGCATGTAAGGTATCTAAACCATTGTCTGTACCAAACAGGCATTTTGCTCCACAAAATATAGGCAGTCATGATCTAGATTTCAATAGATTTCAATAGAAAATTGTTATTTCTGTAGTGCAGGGTGTCAATACAAAAATGTTTTGCACAAAGTGACACCGGAAGTAGAGAGACCACACTGATGTTATACCAGTAGTCTGGGAGTTAGGAAATGTGGTAATGTAAATGACGACAGCTGATAGGGAAATAGCTTTGTAAGTCGGAAGAAAAACTTGAAGCTGAAAGTATCAGCTAGACAATTTGCCACTGCTCATCCAGGAGAAGGTTTGTGGAAGGGTAAAAATCACTCTGTGCCACACTTGAAATTACATAAGTGAGTCTAGTAGTGATGTTGTCATGCAAAATACTTCTGGGGAAAAATATAGCCATTCCCAAAGTTAAAAGGGGGCTTCTAAATAATCTAAGCAGAAGAGACAGAGGATGAACAGAACTTTTATTTTTATAGGAGACGATACTGAAATTTGTTTAAATAACTAGTTGTGAGATTTAGACAAACAGAATTTGGAGAAACAAACTTTTGTTTTACATAGTTTCTACTTGAAGAAACAATGATTTCCCTAACCACTAAAATAACCCCTAAATTAATAAAAGACTATTTATAATAATTTGTTAAAAAAACCTGAGTCAGAACCAACCTTTTAATTCTTTGCTAATTACAACAGTATATCTAAGTTTAAAAGAACAGTCTTCAAATACTTAAAGAATTAACATCTGTTCTACTCAAACTATCCCAAAACATAGAATAGGAAGGAAAACTTCCAGATTTTTCAGTGAGGCTAGCATTACCCTGATAGCCAAACCAGACAAAAAGATACTACACAAAAGGAATCCTACAAGCCATTTTCTTTAATGAACATAGGTGCATAAATCCTCTACAGTATTTTAGCAAACTAAATTCAACAATGCATTGAAAAAAAAATCATTCACCATGACCAAGTAGGATTGACCCCAAGGATGCAGAGGTGGTTCAGTAATCACAAATCAACCAATGTGACTCATAAAATTAATTATCTTATTAGGAGCAGATATAAAGCATTTGACAAAGTACAACATCTGTTCATGCTAAAAACTCTCAACAAGATAGGTTAAGGGGAAATACACCATAACATGATAATGACCATATTTGAAAGACCTACAGCCAACATCATATCTAGTGGTGAAAAACTGAGAATTTTTCCTCTAAGATCAGGAATAAGACAAGGATGTCCTCTCTCACCACTTTTATTAGACATAGTACTGAATGTTCTAAGCACAACAAACAGATAAGAAAAAGAAGATATCCAAATTGGTAAGGAAGAAGTAAAATTGCCATTATGTGCAGATGACATGATAACTATATATAGAAAACCCTGAAAACTATTAGAATTGATAAATGAATTCAGGTAAGTCACAGGATACAAAATTAATATACAGAAATGTATTGCATTTCTATACACTAATAACGAACTGTAAGAAGGAGAATTTAAAACAATTCCATTAACAGTTGCACCAAAAAGAATAAAATACCTAGGAATAAACTTAACCAAGGAGGTTAAAGACTTGTACTCTGGAAATGATAAAACACGGATGAAAGAAATTAAGGGCGATACAAAAAAATGAAAAGATATCCCATGTTCATAAATTAAAAGAACACATATTGTTAAAATACCCATACTACCCCAAACAGTCTAAATGGATTTAGTGTAAATCCCTATCAAAATGCCAACAGCATTTTTCACAGAACTAGCACAAATAATCCTAAAATCTGTATGGAACTGCAAAAGATCCTGAATATTGAAGCAATCTTGAGATATATGTATATATATCGTGGTGCATACTGAGTAATATATGGAATTTTTGGATCATTATGTTATACACCTGAAAGTAATATAATAATGTGTGTTAATTATACTTCAGTGAAAATTTAAATGAAATTGTAGTTCTGATTTTAATAATAATAGAATATACAATAATTTAAAAATGGTCAATATTTATTAATTAATCACTATGTAACAGGAATTAATAGGTTGATTATCACCCTAGTTCATAGGGGAAGGGACTCACTCTTACAGAAGTTAAGTAATATCACATGGCCATCCTTGTAGGAAACGGAAGTCTGCATTACTCTTCTCTTAATCTTCCATTTACTGCCGCTCGCAGTGGAACACAGGTTTCACATACTATTTGCAGGTGTTGAGTGAGGATAAAACCCAGTTAGAATGAATCATAAAAAGCTAATTCACTTAATTTTTTATGCCTATTTCTGGATGAGAGACCAGCTGATGCTCAGGACCATTAAACTGGTATACTGTTTGTCTACTATCTAAGAGCTCAGTAACTTCTTCAAATCTTTTTTTTTTTAATTTAAATCAGTTAATTTACACATAATGTATTATTGGTTTCAGAGGTAGAGTTCAGTGATTCATCTACCCAGAGTTCATTATATCCTATGTCATCACCTTTTTTTATGATGTTCTCTGTTCACCATAAGTAGTTCTTTTATATCTTAGGGTAAATATAATAACCAGTAATAGAACATTATTGGACGCAGAATAACAGGAGGCAGAAATAATAGGAAAAAAATACAATAGGCGATATTAGTTTTATCATTTTCCATGCAAAATTCAACTGTACAAGAGATTGTAAGCTATTTAGATCTCCAAAATTGAATACAAAAAAAAAGGTAAATGGGCAAAATGGAACACACACACACAAAAACAGCAAAATTAAAAAAAATTTTTCTTGTTTAGAAACAGATAAGAATGACATTGGATTTATTCTTATCAATTATAGCTACTTTTATAGATATTTATAGATATAAACAGATATCAATATCTATAGATATTTTTGAGAAAAAGATTCACCGTTAAAGATGTCTATATCTATCAGTAAGGATGTCATTTCAGAAAGCAACAGAGAGATATCCCAATGTGTCTAAGAATTCAGAAAAAAAAAAAAAAACTTATTAAGGATGAATTTAGATCTTAAAAAAAAAAGGAAAAGAAATCAGAAAGTAGAATGCTCATATGCTTGTCCAAAAATAAAATATCAAGTTATTAACAAGTCTTCAGAAATAACTAACTTAAGAATAAGAAAGTTGTTATACTTTTATTTTTATGTTTTTATTTTAAAGAAAACTGTTACACTTTTAAAAAGAATAGATGGATAGAATCATGGCCAGTAGCATAAAACTAAACCTAAATAAATGATATAAACATGAGTTCAAACTTAACAGAAATTTTAAAAATGAACATTTATTTTCAAAAAAAATTTTATTTTTTTAAGATTTTATTTTATTTATTTGACAGAGAGAGAGATCACAAGTAAGCAGAGAGGCAGGCAGAGAGAGAGAGGAGGAAGCAGGCTCCCCGCGGAGCAGAGAGCCCGATGCGGGGCTCGATCCCAGGACCCTGAGATCATGACCTGAGCCGAAGGCAGCAGCTTAATCCACTGAGCCACCCAGGCGCCCCTGAACATTTATTTTCAAAACTACAAAAATTAGATATGTTGGATGAGAAAAGTGTCAAGAAGTGTCATTTCATCTTTTTGTGAAGGAATTATGTTTAATTTTAAGAGTCAGATTAAGTGAACAAGTTCCTTAAACTACCAAAACTTAACATAAGCAGAGATACAATCTGAGTGGTTTGTAACTATCAAAGACTTAACTATTCACAGAAAGAAAATTTGAGACCAAAATTGCTTTAGAAGTATATTTTACAAAGCATTTAAGAAACAAATGAAGAAAATACTACACAAAATCTTCCACAGAATAGAAAATGTGGGAAAATTGCTAACTAATTTTATGAGCTCAGTATGATTTTGAAGCTAGATTGATGAGGACATTACAATTTAGTAGAATTACAGACCAGTTTCACTAAGAAACACAGGTGCAAAATCCTAAACAATATTTTAACTCATCAAATGTAACAACTTATGAAAAGTACACTGTAATGTCATAATTTATCTTTTGTCACGAATACATTGTTCATTTAACATTTGAAAATCAATTAATGTGTTTAACCACATTAGCAGGAAATGGAAAAGCTAATTAATTCATCTCAGTAATTTCAGAAAAAGCATTTGATAAAATGAGTATCTATTACTTATAGACATTTATCAAACTAAAAATAGAAGTTAGTTTGATAAAAAGTTAACTACAACAACCCACCCTTAGTTAAACAAATTGGTGCTAAATGTTATGCTTATTTGTAGAATGTTGAAAGCGCTCCTTCTCATTTTCTAAATGAGAAAAGAGAATTCCCATAGCTGCTACCACTTTTACTAAACATTTTACTAGCGAGTCTAGGTGGTATCAAAAGGAAAAAATAATATAATTGTTAACAAATGAACAAAAAGAACTGGTATTATTTATAGTAAATATCATTGTGTGTATTGAAAGTTCAAAAGAATCTATAAGTAACTTACTAGATTATGTGAATTTAGCTATGCTCTTTCATACTGTTATAAAACTAGTTTTATATCTGTAATCAGAATAGTCAGAAAATATATTTTTTAAATTTTATCATTTGCAGTAGTGTTTGTATATAAATTAATATAGAAAGTATAGAAATATAAAGTATAGAAATATTTCTTTTTATTCTGACTTGAGTTTTATTAATTTAGTAATTTTGTTTATAAATTTGTCATGTACTTACAAGAGTACTTACAAGAGAGTTGTAATTGTAAGTGGCTTATATCTAATTTTATGTTTGAATGTTATGTAACATTGACATAAAAATTAAATTTATTTTTCAAAATAAATTTAAGTCAACACAGGCAGTCAGATTTCTTTCTTTCCATTTAACAGGGTCTGTCCTTTATTCAAGCCTAGAATTACTATGTCAGTCCATATGTAATTATGAAAAAATGCAAATTATGAAAAAAATTATGAAAAATTATGTAAATATGAAAATATGCAAAAATTCTGTATAGAAGATCCCAGTAAAGGAAAGGATCTGATATATCTGTGGGTTATATGGTCAGTTTTCCTTGAATTGGTCTACACATTAATCTTAATCCAATGAAATTCGTAGAAATGTGCATTTGTATAGAAACTGGCATGCTGACTCTTAGTTAAAGGAAATACAAAGGACTAAGAATATAAAAACACTCTTTTAGAAAAGAAAATTAGTGGACATATGCTAACAGATATCATGATTTATTATAGAGCTACAGTGATTAAGATAAATTAATATTGGCCAATATAAGAATGGACCACAATTAAGGGCCCAGAATATAATTCGTGCTTGATATTTTGACAAGATATCACTGTAGAGCAGTGGGTGAAACTTTAGTCTACTCAATCAAGTGCATTTTGACAATTGGATACCCATATAGCAACTAATAAAAACGAACAATGACAGTGATTCGTTATTTGCAATACATATCACCAAGAGAGAGTTCATACCAAGAATATATAAAGAATTCCCACCATAGGAAAACAGAGATAACTGAAGAGAATTAATGTCTTGCAATTTGAGCAGGACCATCACAGAGATACCCAAGTGGCTGGCTAATAAATATATGAGAAATGTCTCACCTTCTTTCATCAGAATAAAAATTGAAAATATAAGGGGATAGTGTTGGTCATGATAGATGAAGTTCAAAAACTAAAAACTGACCTAGAGTAATGTAAAAATGTCCTGCTGGTGGGAGTATAAATTGTTAGAACCGCTTTGGCATAGTTGATACTACCTACTAAAATAGATATATATACCCTATGACCCAGCATTTCCATTCTGAGTTACAAAGGGAAATACTTAACAAAATTTTGGTGACTATGCCAGAAGACATGCACAAGAAAGTTCATGGCGTAATGCTACAAAATGGGAAAAATCCTAAAGCACCATCAAAAGTAGAATGGATATATAAACTGTGGTAAATTCATTCAATGAAATATTATGTAACACTGAAAGTAAGCAAACTATATCTGCTACAACAATATGAATTAGTAAACCTATATAGCAGAGTCAAAAGAGCCACATGAAGTGGTACAGGCTGTGCTGGTCTCATTTATATAAAGGGCAAAACAGGTGAAACTGCCCTATGGTATTAAAAGTCAGTAGAGTGCCTACTTTTATAGGGAAGGAAGGAAACAGGAAGGATACAAAAGAGAGCTTGTGAGGTACAAATAAAATTTCATTGATTGATTTAGGTGGTCATAAGTTGAACTATATTCTTTTGTGCCTTTCTCTGAGTGAATATTATACTTCAAAAAGTCTTAATAAAATAGCAACCAAAATTATGATTTAGAATATTTCTAATTTTCTTTCCTTGCTCAGTTATTAATCTGATAATAGCAAATTTAAAATTTAAAACAGACCCCTCTGGTCTGTTGTCTTTCTGAAAATGAATAGGTAAAAAAATTAAAGTTGCTCAGAGAGCACAAGTTCCACGAAATTATGGATTAAAGGGTAAATATTCAAGACATATACATTATAGTTGGGAGAAGAACAATAGTAAGGAGAGAAGGAAGGGTTAAAGAGAAGTTTCTGTATTATTTAAAAATAAATGCATGGAAAGTATTACTCCTATTTCAAAGAAACTATGCTTTCTGAAAGCAAATAGCCTCAAAGTATATTTTTTATCTTTTTACTTTTTCTCTTTTGGAACTCATTTTAAAAATAAATCTTGACTTGCAACTTTCAGATAGTTCTAATAAACTTGATTTAATTGTGCAAGATAGATTACCCTTCTAATTGGAGAAAATATTTTCTACTCTAACACCTAGTAGGATTTAGCTGGTGGTGAAATAGGTTTAAATGGTGTAGTAGTTGATATAATACCTTAAAACTCTTTAGGGTCTTTTCTCCAGTTGTCATGGTTTAACTTAGTTTTCTAAGCTCTTTGAGTATGATGGAAGAAATAACAGGGAAAAAACTAAACTGTTTGAAAGGGCGGAATTATTTCTAAAGTATGAAGTTTACCTTTCCATAATTAAGACTGTCTCCAGGCTTGATTCTATAAAGAAGTTTAAGTGATACCTGCTTGTTTTGAATGGAAAAGGGCTTCCTACTCAGAAACACTCCCACACTGGTGAGTTAACATGGCCAAACTCACAAAAATATGAAATTTTTTTCCTTTAAGTTAGATTGTTTCTAGGATTCTCTGCCATTTTGATAACATTTCTTTCAAGGATGTGATATTAAGCCATGGTTTGTCATGAGTGGTTTAGCAGAGATTTATTCATTAGATTATTATATTAGTTTCCTGTAGCTGCTATAACAAATTACTACAACCTGATGGTGTAAAACAGCAGGAATTTATTCTCCTATAGTTCTGGAGGCCAGAAGTCTGAAGTGGAGATCTTGGCAGGGCCCTGCTTTCTTTGGAGGCTCTATGAGAGAGCGTCCATTCCTTGCCAATTCTAGTTTCTGATGGCTGACAGTGTTCCTTTGTTTGTGGCTGAATCCCACTCAGTTCTGCCCGCTTCGGTGTGTGGTGTTGAATAAACTGCTTCTCTCCTAAGAGGACCCTTGCCATGGTCTTTAAGGCCCACACAGGTAATCTAGGATAACCTGCTCATGTCAGGGTGTTTAATTTAATCGCATCTGGAACCACACTTTTCTTTATAAAGTTAAATTTACAGGTTCTAGGCTTAGGACCCAATACCTTTGAGAAGCCATTATTAAGCTTCTATATCTATTAAAGAGATTCCTAGTCTGATGTAAAGGAGCAAAATGTAAGCAGGTACATTTTGATAGAAAAAAATTAGAAAATGGTTCAAAGAGCAGACTGTATCTTGGCAGTGGGCAATTGAAACAGATTTAAGGCAATGAACATGAAGATCATGCAAGAAAGGAAGAGAAAGATCCTGAAATGGCATAAATGATAATGATACAGTGCTAATTTAGCATTTAATGGAAGTCTGGCATTGTCTTTGATACCAGAAGATCTGAGTTTCTTGTGGAAGGAATTAGGACTTTGTTCTTGTCATAGTTCTTCTGCACTTCCTCTGATTCCAGTAAAGTAGTAGAATTATAATTTGCGTATAGGTAATTGACATGTACCTCAGAACCAGCTACTTATAATAATATAGTATAATTTAAAAGTTAGATACTTGAGGGATTTTAAATTTGGCTGTATTTTAGAAATGTATGTATGGTAGGAGGTATTTCCATGCAAATTTATGATTCTAGTTTACTGTTTCTTTGGGAACTCATGCAGCTTTAATTTGCATCTGTACTTTTGTATAATTTTAAATATGTTATATCTAATCTAACTGAGCCTGTTACCTTCAGTATTACAAAAGAAGTATTTAATGCACATACCATCCATATGAAAAGTGTGAATTATGTAATATGTACAACTCAGGTATGTCATGCTCATAAACTTACTTACTTGCCTTCATATTTATTATTATTAAATTGAAATTTTAAGAGGAGACTACTGGAAAATGACTTTGCTACTGGTGTTATCAGTTTTGGATAGTTTGAAACCAAGTAATTTCCTTTTTGTTGTTGTCGTCATTCCTTTGATGAACAGTTTGCCTTATTTCCTCTTAATGGTTATGATATAACAGTTATAAACCCAGCCTTCCAGTTTTCTTACCTGCTGTGCAATAAAAAAAAGATGATCCAGGCTTCACAGAGTTATAGAGTTTGAGACAGGGATAATAATTTCCCACTACAGTCCTCATTTGGTTGCCAAGACATATAACATCAGAAAATATGGTATTTCCTCAGAACTTAAACCTATCTTAGAATGACAAGCAGTATCTGTGTAATTTACTTGAGTCAACATTCTAAGCATAATAATATCAGTTCTTTAAATTTATGAGTCAATTTATGATAAAGATATTTCTTTTTAAGCAACTGAACAGTAAAATATGGATGATGAGATGAGATTCATACTTTTTTTTATATATTTGTTCATGACCTTTTACCAGAAGTGTTTTAGTAGCCTCCCAATTGGTCTCTGTATCTACAATTTTCTACTTACCACATATATATATCATTTTGCTCTTAGGCTAATGTTTCTAAGTCTATTGTATACATCCCAAATGAAGAATTAAACATTGATTTATTCAACAAATTATTGAGATCATTAAGAGGATTAAAACACCGTCCTTGAGGCTGTTCACCATTTTGACTTAGATACATAGGAAATGCATGTAAATTGTTATTATACAGGATTGAAAGTGAAAAGCATGAGAAAGGTAAATATAAATTTTAAAAATTTTGGAGGAGGGTGAGATTATTTCCTAATGTGGGAAAAATATTAATCCATGTAGAAAAGCCTTCTTAAGATTGGACATGATATCTGGATATTATTTGTATAAAAGGGTTAGTTAGAAGGTACAGAGAACACCTAAAACATTTAAACTTAATTCTCTAGATAATTTTTAATCATTAGTAGATTTTAAGTCGGGGTGTTGTACAATGTTTATTTTTTCTTTAGTAAGGTAACAGTTTTGAAAATATGACAAGTGGCCCCTGGGGGTGGGGGTATGTAAGAAGAATAGTGCATTAAGGAAGCTATTACAATGGTGAGTATTTGTATTAAGGAATTGCCCATTAAAGTGGAGAAGAATTGCTATTTTTTGAGAAGTACAATTGATAAAACTTGGTGAACAACTATGTATGGAATCGTGAAAGTGAAAGCTGAAGATAAATCAGTTTTCTATATTGGTTGATTTGATGGCTGGTGATGACACTCTCTAACAAAAATTAGAGAAGAAAAGGTTTGTGACGGAAAGAACAGAGGAAGATCTTAGAACCCTGAAAATTTAATTTGATATCCTTTCAAATGGAAATGCTTTAAATATATGTATATTTTTTTTGCACGTAGAGAAGACCTTAAATGCTACCTTGAGACAGAGTGAAAAGGTTTGAAGATTCCTTGTGGTTCTGCCTTAGCTTGCACATCCTAGTGAGTTAAATGAGTTTTGTAGTTAGCTAGACTCATCTACCTCAGGAGGTACTTAACAAATATCGGTTACTACTGAAAATGCATCTTTAACAGCAGTTTTGCTCAACTTGCAAGTATCTTATGCAGTTATCACTTCCAATAATTTAGAGTTCTGGAAACATGGTTTTATTCATCTTGTTACATATACAGTGATACTTTGATTTCCCCTGTAGTTTGGAGATTGACTTCTTGGCAACTGTTGAGCAAGCATGGCATTTAAAACACATATAGTTAAGAAACAATATATTATGTTTGACTTTTTTGAGACTTAAAGGTAAAGTAGGGGAGGCAGTGCAGTTCTGGAGTTTAAAAGAAGCTACAGCAAGAGATATAACTTTAAAAGTCATCATAAGACGCCTGGGTGGCTCAGTCAGTTAAGCATTTTCCTTCGGCTCAGGTCATCATCCCAGGGTCATGGGAATGAGTCCCACATCAGGCTCTCTGCTCAGTCGGGAACCTGCTTCTCCCTCTCCGTCTGTCCCTCCCTGCCCCATTCATGCTCTCTCTCTCTCTCTCAAATAAATCAAATATTTAGGAAAAAATTAAAAAATAAAAGTCATCATAATGTTGATAGTTGGAACCATGTTAATTGACGTGTTATTTGTGAGAAAACAGAAGATAAAATACAGAGAATAGGGATGAGATTAAAATCACTTGGCAATGCTAAAATTTAAGATATGGAAAAAAGAACAATTGAGGAATAAAACTGAAAAATGCTAACCCAAATTGTAGAAGACATTAGAAAGATTGTATAAGGGGAGACAGGAAAAGATGAACACCTCAAGAAGATGGTGGAAAACCGAATGGGAAGATGAAAAGAGATTTTGCATGGAGTCATAGAGCAGGTCTAATAATTAGGAGACCTTGGTGAGAAATTTTAGTAGAATTGTTTATTTCAGACGCATTGGAAGGATTGAGGGAAGGCAAGGACTGGAGATGAATTGCTGGAAAATGCTCTTTCAAAGTTTGGAAATGAATTAAAAAATAAGATTTTTTTTTTTATAGACACAGGATTTACATTTTTTTTTTAAATAGGCACAGATGTAGAGAGTGGTTATGAAACAGTAAGATTAGATCTTGTTTATAGGATCAGGAGAAAGAATCAGAGGAGATAGATTTGATAAAGAGATAGGCTGATGGAATAATATTTCCAAGGAGGCAAAAGAACCGAGTTTGGGAGTAGGGAGAACCCAGGGAGGTAAAATAAAAGAAAAAAAAAAAAAAAAAGAAAGAAAGTAAAAAGAAAAAAAAATTGATATGGAAATCAGAGAAACTTTACAACAAGAAGAAATTTAGTATCCATATCTAAGTTCTTTTAGTTAAAGTTTGTGCCAGTCAGTAGAGGTAGATAGATGAGTGGTGGTTATTTCTCTACAACCTTACTTTGAAGTTACCAAGACCTAGGCCACATTCTACCATGCACAGAAGTATTTATTAGTGAGCACACACAAAACATTCATACAAAATATTTAATAACTTTGGTGGGCTTTTAGATTTCTGTTGTTTAAGATGTTGAATTAAAATTCATGAAAGGTTCATTGAAGACATACATGAAAGCTATTGTAAAATAAGCATGTTTGAGGGCACCTGAGTAGGTTAGTCGTTAAGCATCTGCTGCTCAGGTTGTAATTCCATGGTCCTGGGATCAAGCATAGCATCAGGCTCTCTGCTCAGTGGGAGGCCAGCTTCTCTCTCTCCCACTCCCCCTGCTTGTGTTCCCTCTCTCACTGTGTCTCTATCAAATAAAATCTTTAAATAAATAAATAAAATCAGCATTTTTAAAAGTTCATATCAGACAACTAAATCATCCAACTGTATAACAAGGTACAGAAATATTAAGGATTAATTCTAGAGTGTGTCTATGATCTCAAAAATTTCCTTAAAATAATTCAACATAGGCAAGTATTATATCACATATATAATATTTAGTTTCCATTTATTTCTAGTCAGTTTTCCTAAGCCATATTCCATGAGTGACCAGCTACTGTTATGTTTCATAATGGGAATTTCAGGAGCCTCTGCTATCTGTATCAACCTTCTGTACTTTTTAAATTAAAAGAGTCAATGCCAGAAATTGATTTTCATTGTTGGAAATAGTGGCCTGTTAACAATCATTTTGAATGGTGGACTAGCACTGTAAGCTGGAATAGATAATTAGAGATATTCAAGATATGTGCACTGGTACTCCCTAACCTCATATGACCAGGTTGTAAAAATCCTGTAGGCTCTGGTACCCAAAGCTTGATTCCTAAATGTGCCCGTGTCACTATTAGGTTAGGAGAATGTCTGGCTTCCTATCTCCTATAAAGCATAATAGAATTCTGCCTCTGGAATGTTGTCATATATAACTCTAGGGAACATTTCATGCAAAGAGTTGATCAGAGAACATAAAAGGATAGAGAACTGAAAAGTAATATGCCTGACAGAATAGGTACTATAAACTGTTTGTGCCTGTTTGCTGATGAGTGATTGTTTAATAAATGTTCACATGTGTGACAGAATTTGCTTTGAGGCATACTTTCATTATCGCATAGTTAGGAAGTGGTGGTGGAATAGCTAAATCTTTGCCTGCTTCAAAGTTTTCTAGTGTTTGCATTAGGCATGACCTGGTTAGCAAAGGTCAGCTTGTTATAGAGATCATCTCTATCCTGTAAGGATTGGAAGTGTCTCTAAAATATTTCACCCAATCCATGTTGCACTGTGATGACCACTTCTTCAGGGCACTTTGTTATTCAGCAAAACCTCATGTGTTACTGGGAACTAAAGGTACCTGAAGCTCTTCTTGTATCTCCCTCTGTAACAAAGACATTGTGAGAATGATAGCCCATAGTATTTTTTGTGTGAATTTCTGATTGATGCAAATGACTATTCCTAGAATTTAATTTAAATGTAAATCATTAATATATATGTAATATCATGTTGCCTATGCTGAAGTATTTCAAAGTAAATTATAGCTATCTTAATACTCTTTGCCTTTTAAATAAGATGCCCATAAAGAATGTAGCCTCACAGGAATGCATGAAAATCTAGATAGACTTAGAGTGCATTCCCAGATCTTTTCCTTTCATTTAACTACTACGAAAAGTAGACACTGTCTAGTAACATTATTCTCAAAGAGGGCTATCACACTGTATCAGGAGGCATTTGGAAATATGGGATGGGGCTTTTTCAGTTGTTAAGATGAATGTTGTGATGACTGAAGAATGCTGCCACAGTGCTAAATTCCACACTGTCTGAAGAATAGCAGTCTAAAGAATTCAAGGCAGAATCATCCCACTAACAGTGCCAGTTACATTTCTGTTGAGGAAAACTGCCAGACTAAGCAATATAAATTTCCTCATACTTGTATATATTAAGGGGTTTGTTATATTGTAATTAGTGTTTCTTGTGTTTCTATCTCCATTCATCTGGATAATTTGAGGGAAGACTGTCATTTTAATCTTCATTTGTTTGAGAACTCTTACAGTGTTGGCAAACAGAGGGTTTTTAATAAATGTTTGTGTTGAATAAATGGCATGCATATGGTCCAAGTTACTCAGCTTTTTGTCTTAAAAAAGGAAATGCCAGTGTTTGCTTCTTGAAGCCAATTTAATCACAAGCATTTGGGATCCGCCTCTAGATATATACCTTTAGATCGTTAAAGAATAAATCAGGTTGAATTTAATTTTAGTAGATCTGGTAGGAATTTATTTGGTAATATTCTGAGTAAGTGTAGAAAAACATAATGAAGGAAAGGACTTCAATCAGAGTCAAATGTTTCTAAAGATAATCCAAAGTTGTTTTTTTAAATATTTGTTCCTCTAATATTAATGTAAACCAAGTTTCAGCACAAATGGGAAAGCTCAATCTCTACTTGCAGATTCTGTAACAGTATATTTCTGAGTTAATTTTTTCGTGACTTTCTGAAAATATAGGCCTCTATTGCTAATTTGTGGTCCAGGTTATGTAGGAAAATAATTATCAGTGTTGGGACATGCACAGTTCTCTTATTAAGCATCATAATACTATCTAAATATATTGTGTAATTCTATTAGAATATTAAATTTTAATTTTGTATTATATGTACAAATCTTTGTTCTTTGAAATATCTAAGTTTATGTTAACCCATTAACTAAAGTCTTATAGGGGCACCTGGGTGGCTCAATGGGTTAAGCCTCTGCCTTCGGCTCAGGTCATGATCTCAGGTTCCTGGGATTGAGCCCTACATCAGGCTCTCTACTCAGCAGGGAGTCTGCTTCCCTTCCTCTATCTGCTTTCCTCTCTACTTGTAATCTCTGTCTGTCATATAAATAAATAAAATCTTTAAAAAAAACAACAACACTAAAGTCTTATAATTCCTTACCAGTTTCCAACACTGGATTATAAATCACATAGGATAGCTTGCTAACATTCTAGAGGACAAAGCCAACCAATACCAGCCTGAATTTCACTGTTTTCCTTGACTGTTTGGGTTTCTTTTCTTTCTTTTCTTTTTTTTTTTTTTGTGAATTATGTTGAGGTGAAAATTGGTTTTCTTTTTCCAGTTTTATAGAAAATGTGTTTGTATGTGTGTATGTATATGTGTTTGTCTTTTAAAAAAAGGTTTGATTTCCATCTGTCATGTCACAGTCAATAAAATAAAGTAGAGCTGTTACCAGAACTTTTTGCATGTTCATAATACTTGGAACTTTGGGCTTTCTAGATTTTACCTAACCTATAGAACCTCAGCAGATTTGGGTTATAGGACTGGTTTTAGAAATTCTGTTTGATCATTAATTTATGATTATAGGTTATCTGGTGGGGTATGGGATAAAAACCGATGGGAAGGTACAATATTAATAGTGGTATATAGCCTGGGAGAAATTTTGAAGGTGTATGTGGCAGTGATGAGTTGAAACAGGTGAATGCATCATTTGAACAGTGTCTCTGTAGGGCAAACATACTCATATTAGATTCAGCACTCTGGCATTTGCTTGAAGATAGTATACCTGCAACTTTCTGTTATTTCTCACTGCCACTGATGCAGGGAAGAATACTTTCCACCTAACTTAATTCTGAATTCTTTCCTAAATAAACGTGATAGCTACCCAAAGATGAGCTAGGCAATCACTGAGTTTCAAATCCTCCCTCTGCATGCATAAGCTCAGTTTTACATTCATAGTATTAGATCACATAGCAGATGAATTGTTTCTTCTGCAAGTAGCATGGTGGCACTAAACTGCAGGTAGATGCCTTTTTTTGTGCAGTTATGCTCTCTAGGGAAAAGGAGGGAAAAAATCTCTAGTTGTATGTATTCTGGAAATAGATCAAGTAAATGTCAAGTGACCTCACAGGTAATGTAGAAAATTAACAAAGAAAATGTGTGGACTATATTTGTTCGTACTCTTATTTCTTGACATCATTGCAAAATCATGTACCAATTTTCCATCATCACAAAGAAATTCTATTTTATAAAACCTCTTTTTGAGTTAAGTCTCTTGACCAATATATAATATTTTCCTAATTTTATTGTTCAATAAGAGTGGTTAATAAAATACTGACAAATGTCATGAATTTTTGGCAGACTCTTGAACTCCAACATTCAACATCTAATCGGACAATATCTTTAACAACAGTCACAATTTGACCTATGTTTAGATAATCTGAGTTAGTACTGTCTGCAAGAGAGAGATAAGTCAAAATCCCTGAATATAATTAAAATTATATTCTTGATTTTATCTTCATTTCTCTAGGGTATGGTATGGTTGTGTTTTCCCCCTTATTTATTAAAGCCATACAAACCATTCAATTATGATTGACTTAATTTAAATACATGTTATTATTTGGTTGATGAGAAGGAAATGTATGATGTCTTAGTGATATTGGCATGGCAATTTTGATATGGTTTTCATGAGTTAAGCAACTGTTTGCAAGGAGCTGGTGAAGAGCAGCCAAATCACATCATATCAATTCTAGAATAGCTGTCAGATGTCATTGACATTTAGCTACTGCAGTGATTAGGATTAAAATGGAACTGGTACGGAAACTTTGCTTGAAGGCTAGGTGTCATTCCCAAAGCTAAATTCATCAAATCCCATTCCTTGTTCTACCTTTGAAGGGTGATACATTCATAATAGAATTTGATGGTGGGGTTGTTTGTTTTTTTTTTTATAAGTCTCATTTATTCATTTTCTTTTTCTTAAAAGATTTTATTTATTTATTTATTTGAGAGAGAGAGTGCATGAGGGAGGAGGGTCAGAGAGAGAAGCAGACTCCCCGCTGAGCAGGGAGCCCAATGCTGGACTCAATCCCTGGGACTACAGGATCATGACCCAAGTGGAAGGCTGTTGCTTAACCAACTGAGCCATCCAGGTGCCCCAATTTCTGTTCATGATCTATTAATGTTATTTATTTTCAAAAAAATGTGAACTCAGAATTTATGAAAACTTTTCTAACTTCCCTTGGCTCTTCAGTTACTCATATATTAATATTTCTTTTAAAATAAATAAAATAATATATTTATCTCATATTCAACTCACTAATCTGTTGCATTACTAATCATTGAAGTCCTTATTTAATTTAAATAATTTTATTTATTTTTAATGTAATATATTTTCATTAGAAATTATTATCTCAGCTATCTTCAGGCACTTAATGCCACAAATGTTTGAATTGGATAGATTCTAACAAAAATATTAAGTGTTAGAGCCTATGAATAACTTGAGAGTATACACCCAGTCTAATTATATTTAAATTTCCAAATATTTTCAAGTTTATGTTTGCAAAACAAAGCACTACTGTGGGGCATACTAGACTGGTAGGTTGACACTTTTTAACCCTTGATTTAGATATTTCTAAAAATAAGTTCAGAGCCCAACTTATTAGATATTTTCCTTTGTGTGTGTGTATACATACCTGTGTTTTGTGTTATCATGTAGATGTAAGGTTTTTTTCACCTTATAGCACCAGCCAGTATTTTTACTAATTTTGGGGAGTGTATGTTCACAAAATTATTGTTGCCTTGTCAGTACTACTTGATTTTGTTAGTTTTCTCTTTTATTTTTGTGTAGCTATATTTTGTGTAGCTATATATACATATATATATATGTATATATATTTTGTTTAGCTATATTTTTTCCTTTATTTTTTCAGAATTAATTCATAAAAGTGCAATTCCTGCATCAAAAGTTATGATTATTTTCACAAACTCTTGAAACATTTTGCCAAATTACCCTCCAGCCATTGGTACGGGAAAATGGCCACTTGCTACATCCTTGCCAAGTTTTGTGCCCTAGTTTTCTCATTTATAATATGAAATTACAATATTGCTTTATAATAACTATGTGACCATGTAGGCTTGTATTAAATGAGTTAGTAATATGTAAAGTATTTAGAATCAAGCCATGAACATTTTTGTTGTTACTATTTGAAAATATGTTGGTAAAAATTGTTTCTCATTCAATTTAATTATTAGATGGGACACATTTTCTTATGTGTATTGGACATTTTGTTTCTTCTTGGATGAATTGTCTACTTATATTCTTAGCACAAATTTCTAGTGGGTTTTTGCTTATTCTTACTTATTTTTATATACTCTTTATATCATAAGGATGTTAACCCTGTACCTGGACTAAATGGTTAAAATATTTCCTTTAATCTTTGTCTTTTTATATGCACATGCTTAATTTTTTTTATTGAGTCATAATCTTTTTGTGTATATTTTTCCTTTTCTTTATTTAGAAAGTGTTTTAGTTTTCTGTGGCTGCTATAACATATTACCATGAAGCAGTTGGCTTAAAAAAACAGAAATGCATTCTGTCATAATTATGGAGACTAGGAGTCTAAAACAAGGTATTGTCAAATAAGTTCCTTCTAGAGGATCTGAGAGAATCCATTTCCATGCTTCTCTTTTAGTTTCTTATGATTGCTAGCAGTCCTTGGCATTCTTTGGCTTGTAGATTCCTTGGCATAACTCCAGTCTCTGCCTCCATCTTCACATGACCTTCTTCCCTATATGTGTATGTAACTGTGTCTAAATTTCCTTCTTCACACAAGGACACCAATAATGCTGAATTTAGGGCCCATCTTAAGCCTCATCTTAAGTTGATTACATCTGCAAAGGCACTATTTCCAAATAAGGTCACCTTCATGGGTTATGGTTAAACATGAATTTTTGTAGGACACTTCAATACAGTGCAGGAATTAATTTCAGATTCCAAGATCACAAAAATCATTATATTTTTATTTTATTTTTTTACAGTTCTTTAATCTATCTGGATCACCATTGTTTACTGAAGTAATCAGTAAATAATTATTAATCAGTTAGACCTTGAAATTTAAGAATCCTTCCATTTTGGGACACCTGGGTGGCTCAGTTGGTTAAGCCACTGCCTTTGGCTCAGGTCATGATCTCAGAGTCCTGGGATCGAGCCCCATGTCGGGCTCTCTGCTTGGCAGAAAGCCTGCTTCCCCCTCTGTCTCTGCCTACCTCTCTGCCTACTTGTGATCTCTCTGTCAAATAAATAAATAAATAAATCTCAAAAAACCCAAAAAAGAATCCTTCCATTTTTTTTAAAGTGGTAAAATTAAAAAGTAAAATACCAATTGTATATTTAAATAAAAGTGAGCAGTTTAACACATACACACACAGAAAAATAAGAAACATTTTTAAAAGGCAATTTGATGACTCAGATCTTATCTAAGAAATACTAGGCTTAATTTCCATTGTCTGTTGCAAAATAAAGACTTCTCACTCTTTGAAATCTCGGAATCTACTAAATAATCCTCAATCTCCCTGCCCCCCCCATTTACATAGTTTTTGTTTTATTGGGTAAAAGAAAATATATATCTTCTGAGACCTACTCTCTTATATTTTTAAGTGTTCGGTACAGCATTATTAACAGTAAGTACAGTATTGTATAGCAGTTTTCTAGAAATTTTTCATCTTGCATGCCTTAAAGCTTAAAACCATTAAACATAACTCACTATCCCCCTCCCCCATCTCAGCCTTTGGCAGTCACCATTTGACTTTCTGCTTTGATGACTTTGATTACATTAGATACCTCATATAAGTGAAATCATGCAGTATTTTTCCTGTGACCATTTATTTCACAGAGAGTAAGGTCTTTCAAGCTTCATCCATGTTGTAGCATATGACACTACATTCTTCTTTTTATGGCCGAATAGTACTCTATCTTATATACCACATTTTCCTACCTACTTTAATGTCTCTGTTTTCATGCTCATCCGGGGTACAGAAGTCTCATAATGGATATCTGAATTTCCTTTATAAGAAGTTGATCCTTGTGTTGTTGTATTGTTCTCAGCCTCTCCATTAGAGTAAGGAGGATGTGGGGCTTCCTATTCTGCTATATTGCTGACATCACCCTCTTTATTCTTCTTTTTGCATGAATTATACAATCAACATGTATGAACATGATAATAATTTGAGTCCACATATATGCTGGCAGTGAGAAAGAAAAAAGTATTTTTATTTATTTTTTATTTTTTTAAAAACATCTTTTTTTTTCAAGATTTTATTTATTTATTTATTTGAGAAAGAGACAACTCTAGAGAGAGCAAGCATAAGTGGGAGACAGAGGGAGAGGGAGAAGCAGACTCCCTGCTGAGCAGGGAGTCCAATACTGGGCTCCATCCCAGGACCCTGGGATCATGACCCAAGCCAAAGGCAGATGCTTAACTGACTGAGCTACCCAGTCACTCTGAAAGAAGTATTTTTTTTTTTTTTAAAGATTTTATTTATTTATTTGACAGAGAGAGACCACAAGTAGACAGAGAGGCAGGCAGAGAGAGAGAGAGGGAAGCAGGCTCGCTGCTGAGCAGAGAGCCTGATGCGGGACTCGATCCCAGGACCCTGAGATCATGACCTGAGCCGAAGGCAGCGGCTTAACCCACTGAGCCACCCAGGCGCCCCGAAAGAAGTATTTTTAAATGAACAATTCAAGATTTAGAAGACTGACATTCAAAACATGTCTCTTCTCTTTTTTTTCACCTGAGGTATTTCTCCATTAACCTTTTATTTTGCCATGTAGAAATCCTCTATCATGATTAATTTTTTAAAGTAAAATAGAACAAAATTCAAATAAAAACAAAAAAGTGATCTTTATTTGAATTATTTCTCCTCAAGGTTAATTTCTAGTGTTCTGTCTCTCTCTCTTTCTCTTTCTGTCAAACTTTAAAAGACTTAAATTCTTTTATTACTGTTCCTTTCCATCTACTCCTACACCTATTAACCCATTAGGGATTATCTCTGAGTAGTTACTGCATTGTTTCTTATTGTAATAAAAATACAGTTTATTTATGTACTTAACCTTTCCTTAGTCCTTTTTGATTTCTCTAGTGTTATTAGATTCCATTGATACCTTTGACTTCAACATGTCCTACTAGCTCTAGTCTCTTCTTTCTCACAGTGGCTTTATAATCCCTCAAAGGCTCTTTTTCTTCATCTGTTACATGTTAGAGTTTCAGCTTTCTTTCACCCTTCTAACTTTTGTGGAGCAGGACCCTTTTTTTGTTTCTTAGCTTTAAGATTGCCTGCATGATAAGTAAGGACTCATATATATTTTCTTTTAAAATAAGGATACTTCCACCTTGATATTCCAAGGTACAGCAAATTCAGTAGGTCCAAATTGTTATCATTACCTTTATCCCCTATCTGCTCTTTCAAAATTATTTCCTCTCTCAGTTAATGGCATTTATATTCATTTCTTCCTCCAAATAAAAACCTCCCCAAATGTCTTTAGTTCTTATTACTTACCTCTTGTAGAGCTGTTAGGTTCCTTTGGAATTTTTACCACTTATCATTCCCCCTACCATTCTGTTGCACTATAATCCATTCTCTATTATTCCGACAGATCCAGATTTTATAGGGTTAATCATGTGCTGAACCTCTCTCCTCCTCCACACACTTTCTTGGCACTATTAGCTGTATTAGTACCACACCAGTAGGTCCAAAATCGTTAGGATGACACATGAAGCCCCTTTTCAGTATTTTAATTTAACCTTTCAGCCTCATGTTCTTTGCATATTAGAACTCATGCTGTGCTCTGAACACATGCTCTAGTTTCCATTATCTGCTATGGCCTCTCTCTTTCCACTGAACATTGTATTCCTTCTGAGTGTCCTGCTTGGACCTCTACCAACAAAAGTAAAGAAATAACTTATCTACTTAGTTATATCATTATGTCCTCACTTGATACAAAAATAATTTTAGGCTGTTTTTATAAAATTAGAACTAAAATATGATTCTCTCAGAGGCTGTGGAGTCTAAGAAGTCTGTCAGTAGAGTTTCCACTGGAATTCATGCCCTTGTGTAACCCCCTGACCTTGAGTGTATCCTGCACTTGATGACTGAATTCAAAGGAACTGTGCATGGTAGACTTGATAGAAATGTCATTGACAAGATTAGATTGAGGTACTATGGCTTTAACCTTACATCCTCTCTTGAACTCCTTTGGATTCTTTGTCTATCAGAAAGCCAGCTGCCATGTTATGAAGCACAGAAACGTTAGGGACTTGGAAGGAAGCTCATGAAGTTAGGGGGATTTCAGGCCTCTATTAAGTTCACATCTTCTGCTACTATTCCCCTTGTTAAGCCAAGAGATGCTTTGAAGATTCTGCCACAGGTCCTGAGGACCAGGACTCCTAAGTATTAGCAGCCGCCCTGAACTGACCATTTCCCAAACCCAGTTTGGGAAATTCCTAATCTAAGAATTGGTTCTTTAAATTCCTAATTAACACTGACATGGAAGCTTCAAGACACCTCAAAAAATTCCTTCAAGTGGCCTGTGGTCTTTTTAAGGCTGGTGTCCAGTGAGAAGTCAGGACATAGTACTTTTCTCCTTCATTCAACACTGTTCTAAATTCCCTGTATTTCATACAACATTCACTTTCCTGTCCCTGCATATATGTTGCTGTGCTAGCCTTTGACTACCAGGAGATCCCCAAACATTTTTAATAAGCTAAAGTTTTGCTTTTTGGACAAATATAAGCTAAGCCAATTTTGTTTTCAAGAGGTCATTCATTCTATCTTCTCTTTGTCCTTATTTTCCCAAATCCAAATCTTGATGTGCGATCACAAGCAGGAACTGTTATGTCCAATGGCAGGTTAGAGGATTAGAATAGATTATCTATGGGCATCTGTGGCCTCACTCTTTTCCTGTCAGCTTTCCTTTCTCTAGCTTGGTTGAGGTAAACAGCTCTTCCTCTAGCAAAGGTTTGATCTGGCATGTGAAATTTGGAGGGATCCCTAAAATGCTAAGCACCAAAATGAACTAAAAATCAAGAATTTGGTGGTAGGCAGCAGGAAGGGATTGTCTCCCCCAACACCCTACCAACCAACCCACCACCACTATCAACCCACATCTGCCACACCTGACCAGATTTCCATTTTTCTTTAATTCAGGATTTATATATTTATTCATTCTTAGATTTCAGTTTTTTAATCTAAATAACATTGAAGCAATGCATGCTTTAGAAATCCATAATGTGGGGCGCCTGGGTGGCTCAGAGGGTTAAATCCTCTGCCTTTGGCTCAGGTCATGATCCCGGGGTCCTGGGATCGAGCCTCGCATTGGGCTCTCTGCTCAGCAGGGAGCCTGCTTCCTCCTCTCTCTCTCTGCCTGCCTCTCTGCCTACTTGTGATCTCTGTCTGTCAAATAAATAAATAAAATCTTAAAAAAAAAAAAAAGAAATCCATAATGTCACTATAGTTGGTTTGGCTTTTGGCTAAAAATTAAGTATTGTTTATTTTGCTCTTACTGGTAAAATGAATTAGCTCAGTCTACGTGTGTGTGTGTGTGTGTGTGTGTGTGTGTGTGAGAGAGAGAGAGAGAGAAATATAGTGTTCACTATTTCATTCTGATAAGAAAAATGTATTTCCTACTCTTTGGTTATGCAGCCAAATTACATGAAGAAAACAGTAGGAATTTTTGTTTTGTCACAATGCATCTCTATTCAGTCAATAGGAATGTAAAAATCTGTAATAAAATACAAAAGGTAAAAAGGTAAATTGCCCTTTTTTGCATCTTAAAATCTCCAAAGAAAATTGAAGTGTTCATAAATCTTTATGAGTAGTACACTTCACACACACACACACACACACACACACACACAAATAACCAAAGAATGTATAATGCTGTTAATAAAAAAAGGTCTTTGAACATTTGGTATTTGAAGTACTACTTAAATGGAGTGACATCTGAGATTTTTATCCTTGGATAATTCTTTTATCAGTTGTTTGATATAATGTAACAATTATTCATGACATGATGCAGTTGAAATGGATTCACTAGACAAATAATAACCTACGCTCTGCTTCTCCATTATAATCCATGACTTTTATATTTATCCTTCAGATGAAAAATTTATTTAGGGATGCAGAAGAGGCACAAAATGCTTTGTTGAGTGGAATATAGTGTAGAGCAGCATGTAAGAAGAGGAGCTGCTAGCCTTATACCAAAATTGCTTTCTTACTGGCCTGTTAGATACTGAGACTCAGTAATAGAGGGATTTTGTTTTGTTTTGTTTTGTTTTACCAATGAGGTAGAGATTAGGGAGAGAGCAGTATCTTTTTTAATGTGCCTCCTGTATATCTTTCCTTCTTTCCATAAGCACTGTAATGAATTCCTTCCATTCTACCTTCATAGAAAGCATCATGTCTTTATAAAAATTTCTGAAATCCTGAATTAGCACATCTTATCACAGTTGCTAGAGTTATTTTTGCTATTTCAAACATCTTTCTATCAATTTGGAATATTTGCTGTAGCACAAATTGTCCACACTTATCTCACCCAAATCAATTTTACATATGTAAATATTAGATGAAACCAAACCAAACCAAAAAATAAATAAACAGAAAAGGTAGCAAATAAAACTACAGCAGTTTATAATTATAGCAGATACATTTATTATTAGGACTGATAATACATTACAAAAGTACAGTAACACAATTCTAGTCTATAACAACCATTCTTCTTTTATCCATTTTCCAAGTTTAGTATAAATTTCCTACTCTTAATTATTGGTACATTGCAAATTGTTCTAAATAATTAGAAACAATATGATACAGATCACATAGAATGGGAGTAGTACATGCCATAAAATGCCTTCTTTTCATCTTCATTTTTAGTGTAAAACTAAGAAAGTTGATTTTTTTAAGTATATGGTTATTTTCTCCAAGAGAGCTTGAGTTGTACTGAATGACCAGCAAAACAAATTCCAAATATATTCACACTGTTGAAGTTATTCTTTTCATAGTAAAATGGGAAATTTTGAACTGGTTTTAGTGTACTGTTATTGCAGAGTTTCTTTTTCCAGTTCTAAACATACATTGCCTATCACCAGCCCTATTAGCTTGCAAATGAGTATGCTGTGTTCAGTAATAAATTTAAAGGAATATTGGATAGAAGTTCAGAAGAGAAAAGAATGAAAACATAAAGTAAATCTGATGGTAATATTCATTGGTACAACATGGGAAGATATAATGCTTGCATTATTACAAAGTTTTCTTCTGACCAGAGCTTTTATTTTGTTTGATGTTGTTATGATATTCACAGTAAGCTTTTTCATGATAATATGAATTTGTGTGGCTATACTGGATCTCTTCCATTTGTCTGCTAGATCTACTTCTCCCTCAGGATTTTGATTGTATGAAGTACCTCAACGGGCTACTTTGCCCTCCAGTTTCTTATTTGATTTGATTAATCAGAGGAACCAGCAGGAGATGGGGACAGGGAAAGGAGGGAGAAGACTGGATTTGGGTTAGTTATTTTCCTGTTTCTCTTCCTGATAGAGAAATAGTTCATGTTTGTTTGTTTGTTTTTGCTGTTTCCCTCTACTAAGAACCATAGCTGTGTCAGGCAGTGTAACCCATCGAGCTCTTATTTGCCTATATATTGTAAAGTCTTCCTGTTCTTAATATCTCTTGGTGTACTATACTATCCTTTCTAGGTCTCCTTAATCCTTCCTCATGAATGAGTAGTTATCTCTTTAACTCCTCAAAGCACCCAGTTTCAATGTGCCATATGTTTCTTGCCTGGAACCTGATTTATACAGTGAGTGGGAATAATGGGCATGTGCTTCTAAAAGTAGTTGTTTATAGACTTGAAGCATTAGTAGAGTACTGGCACTCATTCTACAAACTATTTTAATACTTAATCTAAGAAATGAATTGTGAAAAATACTGCTTTTGTTCTTTTGAGAATGTTCAGTGAAGTCATTATGAGGGAAACTAGGGACCCTATATTTAGTATATATTTTGTAAATGCATATATACATATGCATACTGATATACATATATATACACACAAACACACATAAACATATATATTTGTGAAACTAAAACCCTGTAACTTAAAACATATCATTTTTATTTTATCCTCACCTTCTCCTTCTGCAGAGTCCCTGTTGCGAATCCAAAGTACAGCCAATCTGCTGTCAGTCTGAGATTAATCCATGTCCTTAGCTCTAAGAGCTTCTGCTCACAATACACTATTTGAGAAGAAAAATGAAACAAGGAAGAGAAATTAAACCTCTTTCTACCCTTCCTGACATCCAAGTCCAGCTTCCCATTTTTTCCCCATATAGCTAAAACAGCTAGTAAATTGACAGTTCTCAGTAGCTGAGGCCATGATGCCTGTAGTTCCAAAAATTCAACTTCTCGGTTAAAGCACAATGATAATAAATAAGAACAAAGGCAATTATATAAAATCTATATCCTCATCATACCTAAAACGTAATCCAAATCTCAGATTACTCGTGGACCAAGCAAAGAAATAAGCAAACAAACTCACAGTTGTAAACCTTTGGGAAGTGCAAAGGAAATTCCAGGAAAGAGAGAGAGCAGCCAGCGGAGTCTAAAATTATTTCAAACCATCATCAGAAAGATCACTTAATATGTGAAAATGGAGATTACGGGACAAGATCTATAAGAACATGTTGGACGCTAAGAATATGCACTGGAAAAGGTGGAAGGAAGCGGAAGAGTACAGAAAGAGAAAGATATTTTTTTGGAATCAGAATGTTAAAAGGAAAAAGAATAAAGTGGTAAAATCCAAGATATTTCAAGGCAAAAGTGATTTTTTAAAAGACTTTATTTATTCATTTGAGAGAGAAAGAGAGAGCACAAACAGGGGAAGCAGCAGGTAAAGGCAGAGGGAGAGGGAGAAGCAGACTCCCCACTGAACAGGGAGCCCAACATGGGGCTCAATATCAGGACCTGGAGATCATGACCAGAGAGGAAGGCAGACACTTAAGCATCTGAACCACCCAAATGCCCCCAAAAGTTATTTTTTAAAAAATCAAGACACACCACCCATCCCTTACTTCTTCACTCCCTCTTTAAAAAAAAAAAAAAAAAAAAAAAAAAAAAAAATCTAGTGAACCATTCTTGATTACAGAGACAGAAGTGGGTGCTTTTGAACCAGGATTCTTGTAAAGCTTAACAGGTTGCCAGTCCTTGCTCACAAAAAGATGCAGGGAATCAAACACTCCTCTTCTTTGAAAACTGTGACAAAATTAAATTTTTAAAAATGTGATGCTGTACCATTCAGCCGGCAAGAATTCTGCCAAAAACACTCTAAAAAACGGTGGAGCAAATAAACAAACAAACAAACAAAAAACTCTTAACAGGACACTTGAAAGCATACTACATATCTTTTTTTTTTTTTTTTTAAGATTTTATTTATTTTTTTTGCTAGAGAGAGAGAGCACAAGCAGAGGGAGGGGCAGGCAGAAGGAGAAGCAGGCTTCCCCCACAGCAAGGAACCTGAATGAGGCTGGACCCCAGGACCCTGGGATCATGACCTGAGCCGAAGGCAGTGGCTTAACCAACTGAGCCACCCAGGAGTCCTCATACTACATATCTTAAACCAGACATTTCTGGATTTGAAAAACCATGTTGAATCAGAAATTCAAAATCTAAAATACAATGTTTAAAAAACAGGAAGTGGGGCGCCTGGGTAGCTCAGTGGGTTAAGGCCTCTGCCTTCGGCCCAGGTCATGATCCCAGGTCCTGGGATCGAGCCCCGCATTGGGTTCTCTGCTCGGCAGGGAGCCTGCTTCCTCCTCCTCTCTCTCTCTCTCTCTCTCTCTCTCTCTGCCTACTTGTGATCTCTCTCTGTCAAATAAATAAATAAAATCTTAAAAAAAAAAAATAAAAAAACAGGAAGAAATAAAACAAACTTGGTTGAACCAAGGAAAGGAATGAAAGAACTGATAAAATCTGATCAGAAATGAACATAAAACTGCAAGTTCATCAAGGAGGAATAAATTTGAATGAAAACATGAAACATAATAAGGGTTGATAAATACATATAGGTACATGAAAGAAAAAAATAGAGAGGATAAAGCAAGCAAGCAAATGGGTAAAATGTAAAAAACAGGTGAATCTGGGTAAAAGGTACATAGGTGTTATCTGTATCCTTTACTTAATCTACTTTCCTTTAGAATTAATAATCAAGGAGGGTAAAAGCCTCAGAAAATTATTTATTTATTCTTTTTTAAAATTTAAATTCAATTAACATATAGTATATTGTTAGTTTCAAAGGTAGAGTTCAGTGATTCATTAGTCTTATATAAGACCCAGTGCTCATTATATCATGTGCCCTCCTTAATGTCCATTACCCAGAATTCAAATGCTGTAAAATAAATTTTAGGAGCCAGAGAAATTTCTTGGAGTGGAAGACAAGAAAATAAGAAATCGGGGCGCCTGGGTGGCTCAGTGGGTTAAGCCGCTGCCTTCGGCTCAGGTCATGATCTCGGGGTCCTGGGATCAAGTCCCACATAGGGCTCTCTGCTCAGAAGGGAGCCTACTTCCCTCTCTCTCTCTCTCTGCCTGCCTCTCTATCTACTTGTGATCTGTCTCTGTCAAATAAATGTTAAAAAAAAAAAAAAAGAAAATAAGAAATCACAATAAAAATTTTAAAATTTAAAAATAAATTCCATTCTCAGCTTACTATGCTAAAAAAGAAAAGGTACATAAAAAAAGCAAAGTTAAGAAGTAAATAAAGACAGAAAGTGAGATAGAAGATAGAGATAGAACCATTTAATATATTCATATCTCAAATATTACTTATTTGAAAAAATTGAAAAGATAAACTATGTGGTAACTTAATGAAGACAAACATGAATGAAAGCACAAATACACAAAATTAGTAATGAGAAGGAAAAAATAACCATTGAAACAGAAGGAAAAATATCAAGTGTCTGATAGTTTTGGTGACTACTGAAAATGGCATTTGAATATATATTATTAGAATCCTTAAAATGCTTTCTCTTAAGGGACACATTACTAAAATTGCAATTTATTTTCTGGAGATGATAACTTAAACCTAAGACACACATATTCAAATAGAAAATATAATTTGATACTTAAATCTGATTTTAATATTAGTGGTAGGAATAATTAATACTCACTAGTAATAACCACTACTAATAAAGTATATATATATGATTGATCTACTTATTTTTGCTTTAATTACATATATATATACCTTGGAAGGTATGGATTTCAGTTAGATTTACGTTATGTTTTGCTTTTATCTGTGATATAAAGCTAAAAATGTAGTAAGAATTCAGAATAATCCAATATGCAATATTTTTATTGCATCAAGATCTTATATTAAATATCAAATATACTTTAAGAAGATTTACCTTCATAAAAGACTAACACATTACTATGTAATTCAGATAGTAATTGATATCTATTATTTATTTTTAAAGATCATTACATTTGTGACAGATTTAAAAATTTTGCATTGGAAATTAAAAAAATTAAAATTAAAAAAAGACATTAGTAGGATAATAGACAAATGCAAAGAAGGTGCACAGACTATTAAATAATATTATAGCAATGTTAATTTCCCAGTTTCAGTAATTGATAAGATGGTAACATTAGGGAAGGCTGAAGGACGGGAACATGGAAGCCCGTTCTGTATACTATCTTTGAAATTTTTTGTAAGTAATTATTTTAAAACAGTTTCAAAACTGAAAGTAAAATAAAGATATTTTCAAACAAAACAACAAAAAAGAATTTTTGCAATGGGGAAATGAAAAAAATGGACTATGAAATTTTGGAGAAGTCCTGGACATTAATTCGAAAATCAATCTGAATGAATTTTTCCACGGTTAGTGGAAAACTGAATTTGCAAAATTACAAGAATTAGGTATTTGGCTTTTCAGATTATGTTTTCTTTTCTTTTTCTTTTTCTTTCTTCTTCTTCTCCTTCTTCTTCTTATAAAGAATGAGGAAAAGCTGCCGTAAACAGATGAAGTGGCTTAAGGAAAACACTGTTTTTGTCCTCTGGCTACTGGCTAAGTGGTCAAGGGTTGGTGAAATGGTTCTGCCAGGTTTAAAATGTGCCTTCCTTATCTGACTCCAGGGAGGCTGATCTTGCTCTTAGCACTTTTTAGGAGGCAGGAAAAGGCAAACATGTGGAGGGAAAGACAGTTCCTTTTTAGGAAGTTGATCCCATTATTTCCATTTACATCTCAGAGCCTACTCCTGTGGCTGGTCATACCTAGCTTCAAGGCTAGTTGTATTTCTAAAATACTAAGTGAAAAATACATGTTGAAGTGTTTGTCTTCTCTTCCACAGATTGAATATCTGTTTTTAAGCGATTAGAATATTTGGTGACTAATTACTTACTGTGAAATGAAAATTAAATAGTACAGCAATCCCAAGCATAGATTACTCTTGTTTATGATTAGGGGAAACAACAGATTTTTAAAAATGTATCCGTGATATTGTTTATGTCAAAACAATTTTGGTTGCCCTTCTTCATCTTGACTTTAGTCAGCTGATTTCACAATATAGAAAAAAAATTATTTACAGTGTTATGCTAGTTCATGATCATAAGACTTATATTCTGAATGTGAATAAAATGATTTGTTATTTTGTAATTGAGGTAACCTGCTTACTTTGCTTTGAATAGAAGTTGGTGTTTTGATTATACCTAGCTCCTAAGGAGGATAGACAATACTGTTTTCACTATAAACTTTTTTGTACCAAGAATGAGCACTGGGAGTTCTATGACCAAGAAGAAAATCATAAATAGATTCAGATAAATGAAAAAGAAGTACCATCTGATAAACTATGGCTAAATTAGATTAAAGGTGTATCTCCATAATCCCAGAACAAGCAGCAATATCTTATTCCCAGCTTGCTGTTTGATTCGTAGTCTGGTAAAAGTGTTTATCTTTTTCAGCTCTAATGTAAAAAATATTTAAAAGGTTTTTAAATTGTATTCTGGAGTGTGCTGTTACAATACATAGATTCAGAGCAAATTAAGCTTGATTGGACATGTAATTTTTGAAAATCCCTTCTACTTGTCTATATAACTTTATGATTTCTCTTTCAATATTTTAAACTTAAAGGTTTAAGGGTACAAAATTACTTTGCCTTGAACCTGCAAGTGACAACTTCTAGCAGATACGGTACCCATCAATGTCACTGATGTCTTTTAAAAGAGTGAAAATGTTGACCTGTGTTCCTATGAATGTTCCTCTAGCCATCCAGTTTCATGTGAAGAAAATCTATTTCCAACCTATATATTACTTCTGATAAAACAGCAAACCTCCAGGGCTCTGAGAGGTTTAGTTGATCAAAATGGGTTTTTAAAGATGTTCCTGAGGAGGGACCATTTGGATCATCTGTCCTGATATCATCTGTTACCCATTTCTAATTTGAGTCTTCACATTCTTTCACATTTTGGTATGTCTAAGGGGAAAATACACATTTAGAATTGTGTTTTGTTATCCATGTTCTGACACAGAGATGCAGCCTTTTTAAGAAATCGCATCTACGTAAATTAAAAAAAAGAATAAAGCAACTCTTAGGTCTTTTGCTAGATACCTATTTTAGTATTTTACCCTTAACACATAGTAAGGACTTTGCACCAGGAAAACATCTACACATTAAAAAATGGAAATGCAGGCAGTAAGAAATGTTCTAAACCTTTGCTATAAATTTATATACCGATGAGTAATAGTAATATTGTACAAAACAGACTTATGAATTCTAAAGTAATTTTTCAATTCTTAAGGAACACTTTTCCCATTACTGTAACTGTTTTATTTTGCTCTGCTGAATTTGAGAGCAGAATCACTTTTGCTACTTAGTAATTAAAAGATAAAATCTGTTATAATATGTCATTATAGATCATTGCCAAATAAAAAGCAAGCACCAGATGGTGTGCTTTATGCTAAGCTACAGTGAACATGCATTAGAACTCCTTTTTCTCTCCTAGGGAAATTGCAATTTATTTTAGAGAGATCCTTTATACTATGGAAGCTGTAGAGCAAGAAGCTGTTTTTGCTAACATAGAATCCCTAAAAAGTTTGGTTATCATCTCTGGCTTTAGTGCTCTGTGATGGGTTACCTTACGAAACACTGTCATACTTCATTTATTTTCCCTGCTTTCTGCCCCTCCCCCTCCTCTTCCTTTTTATCATGTAGACAATCGGTGAGAGACAACTGAAGCTAAACTATAGGAAATCTAATTGTCTATCAGTTGTTAATTAAAATTTTAGAAGATCTAACAAAGTCTTTGTCTTTCTTTTATTGACATTCTGAGTGTTCTGTCCTGAGAGAAAAAATTCCCCATCCCCTGTCCCCTGACAGTGATGTGCTTTTAAAAATTTGCCTCTCATTTTACTTTCATTAATATCCGAGCTCTTTTTGAGGACTCTGAGCCACATGTGGAGGCCTTGCTCATCACCGCATCTTAAGTTTTATCTTCAGTGTTCTTCCCTTTGTTCTCTGCTGTCCTGGTCTCCTGACCTCCTTTCTGTTTCTCAGAAAGGGCCAGCTGTTCCCCATGTTGGCTTTTCAAAAATTATATTTCCCTCAGCTTTCTTGTCTCTTCCTCAAGGTGTGCCTTCCTTCTGCTTACTATGTGATTTCATTCTAAGTAGCAGGGAGGCAACACCCTCATCCCATGTCTCATCTTGACATTGAAACTTGCTCCCTTAATTTATGCTAGTCATATATTTATGTTCTCTTAAATTGTCTGTCTTCCTCATTGTATTTTTAAAATCCAGAGTAATAGAGGCTATGTAATTTTTAGTAACTAATATATACTAATATATAAAGTCTCTAAATAATAAATATTATAAATAAGATAAAAAACAGGAAAACAACTAATGTACTATCAATTTTTTATAAAGTCAGTATTTAATTATCAATAGAAAAACTACCACTACTTTGGAAATAATTCAGGTTGAATCGGAGTCTCTTCTTCACTCTCCAAGTTCTGCGCCATTAACAGATGCAGCAGAAGTATATAGGAAGAGTTATGGTGCTTTGCATTTGTAGAGATGTTCATGTGGAGAGAGATGATTAACTTAATGTAATTTAGTGAATCACTTCACTGTCTTTATCAAAAACTGAATGAAGAAATTATGTAATATTTATAAGAATGGATTTAGATTAAAGATTTTACCAAAATAGAAAAACTATTGAGTAAAGGATTTTTGTTTTCCTTTCAAGATATTCTAAAATAGCACTAATAACTATGTAACAACTGTTTTGTAAGTAGGAAAAAAGCAGTTTTACCACCTCTGAGATATTTGAGATGGACATTATTAGGAAATTAAAGAAAATAACCTAGTAAGATAAAATTTTATCTCCCCTTCTCTTACTTGAAAAGTCATCTTGATTTCTGTATTGTTTGGACATAGCTCTGTAGTATTTAGTCTAAGTGAATAAATGAAACTGATCAATTATAAGGGAAATGTTAAAAACAAATTCAGAGAAAAAAAAAGTGTTTATATATACTTTAGTTTCTCTTTGGGAATCATATTACTCTTCTAGCACCGCCATAACAAAATACCACAGAATGTGTGGTTTAAACAAGAGAAATTTATTTTCACACAGTTCTGTATGCTATAGGTCTAGCTGCAAGGTTGGTTTCCTTGTGAGGCCTTTCTTTTTGGCTTGCAGGTAATTACCTTCTCACTGTGTGCTCCCTGGGCTTTTCTCTGTGTAAGTGCAGCTTCTGTCTCTTCTTATGTGGACCTATTGGACTATTATGACCTTATTTAATGGTTCTGTGTCCAAATATAATTACTTTGGTGGTTAGGGCTTCTACATGTGGATTCTGGGGGACACATTTCAGACTGCAACAGGAGCATATATATACTATACTTTGAATGAATGATTATTTATTCAAAAATATGAGATACTACTTTCCGGTACAAAATGAAAATGTAAGGATTATATCTCAGAGACCCATTTACTCATAAAGTCTCCATGCTGCTAGTAAAGTAGTTGAAACTTAGAGATCGGGCAGTAAAATCCAGAAGTGTGACATATGAAAATATGAAGACTAATGTGAAATGTTTTTCTACCATTCTTTAGTCCACCGTTTTACAGTGTTCAGGTGAAGAATCTCCACTGATTCTCCTTTAGAAGGGTATTCCTTCTTCAAATGAAGTCTGTTGACTGCTGCATAGACTGTTCTTTGTGAAGATTCACAATGCTGTGTGCTCTAAGAATTATATAAAGTTGGCAGAAAGATCCATATTAACATAGGTTACTGTTTTCACTCCTTGTTAAAATATGTGAATTCCAGAGACATTTCTGCGTAAAATGCACTGAAAAATAATCCCAACTTAAAGTACCATTGCTCTAAAGCACAATAGACAGATAGGGATCTGTCACATTAAGTGTTAAATCTACTTGCTGACTTACCTGTGCTATAGGGAAGTCTGCTTAAACTTCCTGTTTTGTTGTTTTGGGGTTTTTTGTATTGTTATTTTAGAGCTATTGTCCGTGGGGAATTTTAACTGTGCAAACCTTTCTATAACTCTACCTTAAAAAGTAAAATGAAAAAGGAAAGTTTAATACTGTAGAACGAATAAAAGTGTCAGAATGGAGATTCACTATTTATTTTGAATTACTTCGCTTTTATTGGCTATAGTCAAGCTTTTGAGGTTAAAGAAACAGTTTTCCGAGATTGGCCAAGTATGCTTCATTTGTACGTAAACATGCTCAAGAACCATAACGATATTAGAGGTTTCAGAGTGTCGTTCGTATACATTAAACAAATGCATATATTGTATCTGAAGAAATTATTTATTCAACATTTGTCATGCATTTCAATGGGTAAAAATCACATGTGCATAGAAAGCACTTCCCTCAGAATCAACAGTCAGAGATTCCTTGTCTTCTTCTGAGAAGAAACCTGGCAAGAGAAAAGAGTATCTGAAGCGTTCAATGCCATTCAAGTTCAGTTACTGAATAAACTTGCTGTCAGTCAAAAGTCAAGATATATTAGGAAAAAAACAGCTTGTAAGTAAACATCAGTTCAGTTAGGTTAGAAAAAAATGAAAAGCCAAAAAGCACAATGGACTAACTCAGGGGTAGCTGCAGAATGCTTCAGTTCCTACTCTGTCTCAGAGGTCAAAGAATAGAGTTTTGATGGGGAAGTAGAAGAGTACTTTTTGTTCTTTGACCCTGCTATTCCTAGAAGTCTAGAATGTCTTTATGCTAACTTTGCGGAGTGGGGTTAGGGGGAACTTAGTTTTTTTTTTGGATGTTTTGTAGATGACTTGAAACTCCATTAAACAGATTTTGAATAGTACAGAAATTTGAATAATACAGAAATGTTATATTATTTCTAACACTCGGACTTACTGCAGAAATATTATTAATACAATAAAAATTGATAAAATGTAAAAAAAAACCCACTAATGTATTTTTAACCATGGAAATCTAATTGTAAATGTCAGAGAAACACAGGATTAACTGTTTAATAATCATTTTGTATAATTTACCATTTGTATTTCCTCCATTTAAAGAGTTTTTGTTAAGTTAGTCAATTGTACATTAAGTAGAACAACATATGGACATGAAAAAGAGATACAGTATATTTAACCCACATTTGTATACTTTGAAGAGCACAGCTAAAAGTTATTGAGCACTATCTTATTTCTTAAATCGCATGTTACTGTTTTAGCTTTCAAAGGGAAAATATCCAAAGGATAAATAAGAAAGGATTCTTGCTCATTCCATGACAATTAAAGGAATACTCTTCCTGGTATTGTGAAATAAATAAGTGAAGAGAGGGCATCCCAATTTTAGTAGTTAATTTATAAACATTAATTATTTTATTATTTTTTCAAGCTTTAGTAACTATTTTATAAATGTTAACTATTTCATTCTTTTTATGAAATGATCAAACTTTATTAGACGTTCCTTGGTGTGAGTTGCAATCAAAACATTAAAAATATTCTGATGTAATTTATTTCTCTATGCTTCCCTGTATTTCGTAATGTAAAAGCAACTAAACTCTATTTTTTAATCATTTTTATGATTTTCTGACTTTACTTCTAATGTAAAAAATAGTAATAATAAACCAATTCAATAGCTTATTTTTATATTCTCAAAATACAAAATTTTTACAGAATTTTTGGATTATCAAAATGACTGCTCCTTCGGTTATGCATTCCACAAATTTATTCTTTACTGAGCACCAACCCTTTCCTTGTAGATCCCAAATATTGTTCCAGTTCTTCTATTTCTATTTATTAAACACATTCAGCAAAAATATCATCTGCAATGACCAATTATAGTTTTAAAATAATTTTGGTTCTTACTATAAGAACTTATATATAAGTGTCTGCCTTCTGCTCAGGTCATGATCCCAGGGTCCTGGGATCAAGGGCTGCATCAAGCTCCTTGCTCAGTGGGAAATCTAATTCTCCCTCTGCCTGCAGCTCCCCCTGCTTGTGAGCTCTCGCTCTCTCTCTCTGACAGCTAAATAAATAAATAAAATCTTTTAAAGAAATGTTACTCAATTAAAATGATTTAAAGCTTTATTTTTGTAATACTTTGAAAGTAAACTCAGATTAATTAGCTTTTATCTTTCTGAACATCCTCATCAAATTTTGTTTTTTCTTTGATAAACATTATCTAAAATATTAATATTCTGATAAAACACATTTTTGAAAGAAAATACTTCTAACCTAGAATGAGCTATCTTACTACTTTGATTTCTAATATATTAATGCACATGGATTGCATCTATAATGGTATAATTTTTTCACTATCATACTCTAAGGCCTAGGAATTATATACATAAAATATATTGCACAATCTGTGCATACATACATGAATAATAGATGATTATTCAGAATGAATTTATAGGCTTCATATAATCAAATACAGAAATAAAAATAACAAATGAATATGTGTTAGCTTGAACTCTCTAAGTTGGAGAAGACAAAAATACTTCCAATATTTGAACGTTTTAAAAAGAGCTCTCTCAAATGAACTTTAAAAAAGAATACCTTGGAATATTTAATTGACTACCTTATGAAAATGTCACCCCAGAATTAGCCACACTGATTTGAACACATCATCATTTCTTTCAAGATTGACCTTAGAGACTTGATGCATTTTAAGTGAGTTGCCAACATCCGTGATGAAGTCCTTTGACTTGCATGTTTCTAAACTACTTCTCCCCCCCATTTACTTAAGATGATCAGACTCTAGGGGAGCTGTAGAGAAGGAGCTGTAGAGAAATTTATACTAGCAAACTAAGTTATAAATTTTAAACTGGTGGTAGGGGTAGGAATAAGGAGGGAGATAAAAGCAATATTTATCCTGAGTAAGACCACCAAGTATCTCCTTAGAATAGTCCTTTTCCAAATGACACATCAGAACATTATTAGAATATTATTTTAAATTATAACTGGTCATTGCAGATGATAAACTGACAACAGAATTAGCACAAAGGAATTGAACTTTATTTTCAAACGTAAGTATAAGGTTTTGGTACCTGAATTTCTTTACTGGATGAAAGACTGCAAAGTAGAACAAAAAGAGCTTATCATTTCAAATGTGCCACTTACAATCTAGGCCAGGTTACTATCCACACGTTTGTGGATTTGTCCTCAGTATCTTTATTTGTAAAACAACAACAACAATAATAGTAATAACAACAACAACATCAGGACACTTACTAGCTCCAGCTGACTATTGAGAACTTGAAACATGGCTCCTGTGACTGATGAATTCTTATTTTAATTTCATTTAATTTAAATTTAAACCTACTTAGTCATATGTGTCTAGAGACTATTTTATTGGTATATGTGCTGCCGAAGCGAGCACTAGAGACTATTTTATTGGATGTTGCAGTTTGAACTTTTTAAAAATATATATTCCTCATTGTGGGAGCTTCTGAGAAGAAGAGTATAGTCAGGATTTTGAATATTTCTGCACACCTCATAGGAACAATGAGCGCAAATAGGGTAGGAAAACAATTGCATAGACAAAATTTACAAAACAAAACAACTAAGTGACAAAGACTCTAGGTGACAAAGAATTCAATATGTCATCAAATAGGGACAAACTACTGGCAGCTACTAGACTGGTGAAATATCAACAGTGGAACATGAAAATGCACAAGAAATCAATGGATCAACAGATGGACTTGAGAACTTCAAAACAGCCAACAGTAACTGAAAGGAAAATATGGAAAAAGAATCTAAGGACAACAAAAGCAGGAAGATTTTGTCCACTCCAGTAATAGAAGAATGCAACAGGTTCCAGTAATATATAAATGAGATGAAGCAATCTAGGCCCAACAAACCTCAAAACTAATAAATCAAGGCTAGCTTCTAGAACAATCTTCACATTAAGGAGAAACTGGAATAGAATCTAAATTAAGCAAACCGAATCCAACAGAGAGAAGGAAAGTAAAAGTCCAGATAAAAGTACGGAAACAGAACAGATCTTAGCAGTTGTTAGTAATAAGAGTCACAATTACTAATATTGCTCATTTTAAAAAAAACATTTTCTTTTCCATAGTCAGTCTGTTTCCCTAGAAATGCCAAATATTTAACCTCAATTTTTCTAATGTCAGTACTTAATCTTTGCTTGAATATATGGTTTATTATACTACATTTTTCTTATGCATCTCCACAGACATTTCAACCAACAAGTCATAATTTCAAAGTACAATCAGTGGAGAAATCCAGATTCTTTTTTTTTTTTTTTTTTTTTAAAGATTTTATTTATTGATTTGACAGGCAGAGATCACAAGTAGGCAGAGAGGTTGGCAGAGAGAGGAGGAAGCAGGCTCCCCGCAGAGCAGAGAGTCTGATGCGGGGCTCGATCTCAGGACCCTGGGATCATGACCTGAGCCGAAGGCAGCAGCTTAACCCACTGAGCCACCCAGGTGCCCCGAAATCCAGATTCTTCAATAGAATTTGTGTACAGTGGATAGGCATAGTTGTAAAGAAATCGGGTAGAAACTTCTTAGGCTTTGATTCAGTGATTTTTTTTTTTTCTTTACTGATTAGAAACAAAGTAAGGTATAATTTTCAGTGGTTTAGAAGATTCTTGTTCCTAGTAAGAAGTTTTTTTAATTGAAAAAAATATGCAGCAAATACAGAACCAGAATTGAACTTATTTCAATTTATTATACATCTAAAGAACATGTTGATATCCATCACTCAGGCCACTGCCATCTAGAGAGGTGGCAGCCTGAATTACAATCTGGGTATCTCAACATTCTTATCTGCAAAATGGACATCCCATCAAGAGAGGTTTTTTTTTTTTAGATTTTCTTAATCTCTCTCAGGACTGCATATGTATGTATATGAAAGAAGTATGTAATCTGTGTATGTGTATGTGTGTGTATATATATATATATTACTTATCTAAATTTATACATATGCTATTTATGTATAAAACTTTATATGTCTGTGTGTCTGCATACACCCACACATACATATATATGTATGGTATGTGTATGTAGTGTATATACTCCTGCTGCTAAAATGTAGTATGCAGTTAATTTTTATATATTGAATTTTTCTACTTAGAAGTCTTGATGAATTCACTTATTGATTTTTATAGGTAATATGTAAACTTTTCTATTTTCTGCAACACAATCTCATCATCTGAGAATAACAACATTTTCATATATTTTGATGTTCTTGTTGTTTTTTGCTTTCCAGCATTGTATGTGTACTTCTTTTTCTTGTCTAATTGTAGATAGCTGGGAGTGTAAGATAAAAAGAAAGAAAGAGGCAAACCATAAAAGACTATTAACTCTAGGAAACAAACTGAGAGTTGCTGGAGGGGAGATGGGTGGGGAGGATGGGGTAACTGGGTAATGAGCATTAAGGAGGGCACTTGATTTAATGAGCACTAGGTGTTACATGCAATGGGATGAATCACTAAATTCTACCACTGAAATTAACAATATACTATGTGTTAACTGAGTTTAAATAAAAAATTTTAAAAATTATTTTAATATTGAATACATGTGCAGATGATGGATGTTCTTTAGAAAAGAGGAAACAATTTCAAGATTTAAAAATTAAAGCTAGGGGCGCCTGGGTGGCTCAGTCCTTAAAGCATCTGCCTTTGGCTCAGGTCATGATCCTGGGGTCCTGGGATTGAGCCCTCCATTGGGCTCTCTGCTCAGCGGGAAGCCTGCTCCTCCTCCCTCTCTCTTTCTCTATGTCTCTCTCTTTCTGTGTTCCCTCTCTCTCTCTCTCTTTATTTAAGTGAATAAATTAAACCTTTAAAAAAATTAAAAATAAAAATAAAAGCTAATATTTTCTTTGTTTAAAAATTTTTGGTAGATACTCTGTTTAAAATTAAGAAATGCATGGGGCACCTGGGTGGCTCAGTGGGTTAAAGCCTCTGCCTTCGGCTCCGGTCATGATTCCAGGGTCTTGGGATCGAGCCCCACATGGGGCTCCCTGCTCAGCAAGGAGCCTGCTTCCTCCTCTCTCTCTCTGCCTGCCTCTCTGCCTACTTGTGATCTGTCTGTCAAATAAATAAATAAAGTCTTAAAAAAAAATTAAGAAATGCAACATAGGTTAGTGTACAAAAACATTTAATCATAGATAGTGAATTGTCTTCCTTAAAAATTATTAATGTGTGTTTTTCTCCTTTTTATCTAGTTTTGTTTTGAACTATACTCAATTTACAAAATTAAATTAACTTTGGAATCAGCCAAATTGCAACATGATGGAATATGTGTTTTAAGTCTTCTTGGATTTCTTGTGCTAATTTTGGTTTAGGAGTTTACATACAGGTGAACATTTTTTATAGTTTTTCTTTCTTTTAATGTCTTTGTCAGGTTTTGATATCCCTCATATCACAATTAGACCTATTTGCATTTCTTTCTTCCTCTGGAAGAGTTTGTGTCAAATCTATCTCATCTTTTCCTTCAACATCTGATACAGTCTACTACTAGAGCTTTCTGGCCTAGATGTTTCTATATGGGAAAGATTTTAATTATAAACTAAGCTCTTTAAAACATTAGTTAGATTTTCTTTTCTTTCCTGTACAATTTGCAAATCAAACTCTTTTGCATTTTTTTCTGCACTTCATCTGTTTTAAATATATTAGTACTTTATAATTGTTAATAATGTCTTAGATTCTTTCTAATATTCATAAATTTATAATGATGTTCCTTTCATTGTTTCCTTTTAAAATTGATGTTGCAAATTCTTTTTTTAAAAAGATAGACATACAAAAATCTTAGCAATTTAATTGATCTTTATAAAGACACAAAGATAAGTAATTTTTGTCAGTGCTGAGTATTTTTTTAACATTAACTTTGCTTCTCTGTATGTTAGGTCTTCTAATATCCTCGAGTTATATTCACTCTCATCTTTCTATTTCAGAGACAGATGATTATATAATTGATTGGAAACCTTTCATCTAATCGAAAACATTTAGAATCAAATTTCTGCCTTATTACAGCTCTAGCTTTAGCTCTTAAGTTTTGTTATATTACAATATTAACCTTTTTCTGTAGTTTTTTGAATTATACTAAGTTACAAAATTGCAGTTACTTTTGGTTATTTTCCATTTTCATTTGGGTTTTTATTTTGAGCAATGAATAATTAAGCATGATTTCCTGATTTCCAAGAATAAAATGATTTAGTATAATCTTTTATTGTACCTGAATTTTTCTGTTATTTAATGATTCAAGCCTTTGGAATTTGGAGAGGTATCTTTTATGTCTCAGGATATAGGTAATTATGGTGATTTTGTATGCTTTTGAAAGGCTAATATCTACCATATACATACAGATTTGTCTTTTTGTCTTTTCTTCTTCGATTTCTGATTATTTGATTCCGTTATTTTTCATTAACCTGTTGCCTTTGTCTCTAGCAATTCATTGGATCACAATGTTTACTTTTATTCATATAGTGAACATTAGAAAAATTGAATTTCTTTTATTAATAAAATCATAGTATATACTTTTTCATACTTTCAATATCTTTCATTCTCTTTCAGTCAACAATTGTTTTCAGATGCTTAATATTTATTTATAGTTTTCCTTATACATGCCCTTCTTATATTGTTCTTTATTTCCTCCTGTATCTACAAGACTTTATCTAAGATCATTTATGTTCTGCTTGAGAAAAAACACTTTAATGCTTGACTGTTGCTATGCTTATGATATATTATCTCAATTTTTGTTCTTCTGGCATTTCTTTCAGCTTCTTTTTTGGATGACATTTTTGCTGCATATAAATTCTATGTTTGAAATTTGTTGGATAGAGCATTCCAAAATGGAAATTAGTTTTCATTTTGGTGTAGTAAGTATAACATTTATCCTCTTGTTCTCTGCCCTCTGTTGTTTGTGTTGAAAATTCAACCTTCAGTCTTATTTTTGCTCTTTTGACCTGACATTTATTTTAATTTCAGTATAGTTAATATACAGTGTTGCAGTTTCAGACATACAGTATAGCAATTCAACAACTCTGTATATCACCCAGTGCTCATCACAAGTGCACTCCTTAATTCCCATCACCTATTTCACCCATCACCCCACCTACCACCCCTCTGGTAATCATCAGTTTGTTCTTTATAGTTACTGTTTCTTGATTTGACTCTTTTCTCTTTTTTCCCCTTTGCTCATTTGTTTCATTTCTTAAATTCCATATATGAGTGAAATAGTGTGTTATTCATCTTTCTCTGACTAACCTAGTTTCTCTGACCGACATACTTATATACTCTAGCTCTATCCATGTCTTTGCAAGTGACAAGATTTTTTTCTTTTTCATAACTGAATACTATTCCTGTGTGTGTGTGTGTGTGTGTGTGTGTGTGTGTGTACATACCACTTTCTTTATCCATTCATCTGTGGATGGAAACATGGGCTTCTTCTGTAGTCTGGTAGTTCTATATAATGCAGCAATAAACATAAAGATGCATATATTCCACTAAATTAGTGTTTTTGTATTTTGGGGTTAAATACCCAGTACTACAATTACTGGATCCTAAGGTATTTCTATTTTTAACTTTTTGAGGAAACTCCATACTGTTTTCCATGGTGGCTGCACCGTTTGCATTCCCACCAAAAGGACTCAAGGGTTCTTCTCTACATCTTGATCAACATTTGTTTTTTCTTGTGTTGTGGATTTTAGCCATTCTGACAAGTATGTGGTGGTATCTCATTGTAGTTTTGTTTTGCATTTGTCCATGGAGGAGTTATGTTGAGCATCTTCTAATGTGTCTGTTGGCCATCTCTGTCTTCTTTGAAGATATGTCTTTTCATATCTTCTGCCCATTTTTTAGTTGGGTTATTTCTTTTTTGGATGCTGAGTTATATAAATTCTTTTGTGCATTTTGGATACTAACCCTTTATGAGATATGTCATTTGGAAGTCTCTTTTCCCATTCCAGGGGATATCTTTCAGTTTTGTTGATTGTTTCCTTCACTGTGAAAAAACTTTCTATTTTGACGTAGTCTCAGTGGTTTATTTTTGTTTTTGTTTCCCTTGCCTCAGGAAACATATATAGAAAAATGTTGCTATAGCAGATGTCAGAGACATCACTGCCTGTGTTCTCCTGTAGGATTTGTGTGTTTTCAGATCTCAAATTTAGGTCTTTAATTTATTTTGAGTTTATTATCGGATGTGGTATAAGAAAGTGGTCCAGTTTCATTCTTTTTGCATGTTGCTGTCCAGTAAACTGGCCCTCCAGGAAAGGTTAAAAGCAACTCTGTGAGTGCAAAACCATAAGTAAAAGTAAGAAAAAGAGAAAGCACAAAAGGAAAAAAAAAAATCGAGTATAGCTATAAAAATCTGTCAAGAGAAACACAAAATAAAAGGATGTAAAATACCATACAAATACCTGGATTCCTTACTCCATATTCATTATTTACTTTTTTTGAATTTGTGGTTACCATTCAGTTTATATATAACATCTTCTTTATATAGCAGTGTATATTAAGCTGATGGTTGCTTAACTTTGAATTCAATTTTTACTGCTCTCCTGTCTACATTTCAGGTACTTATAAAGCTGGTTTACTGGTCATGAATTCTTTAAATTTTAATTGCCCGGAAAACTTTTTATCTCTTTATTCTGACTTACAGCCTTGTTGGATAAAGTATTCTTGGCTGCAGATTTTTCTCTTTCAGCGCTTTGAATACATCATGCCACTACCTTCCAGCCTACAAAGTTTCTGCTGAAAAATGTGCTGATAGACTTTTGGGGTTTCTTTTGTATGTAACTGTCTTCTTTTTTCTTGCAGCCTTTAAAATTCTTTCTTTATCACTATTTTTTTGCTGTTTTTGTGTCATGGTGTGCACCTCTTTGGGTGGAATTTGTTGGGGGATCTCTGTGCCTCCTGAATCAGGATCTCTGTTTCCCTCTCCAGATTCAGGAAGTTTTTAGCAATTATTTCTCCAAATATATTTTTTTGCCCATCTTTTCCTCTCCTCTCCTTCTGTCCTCTTTTGGGAACCCCATAAAGTGGATGTTATTACACTTGATGGAATCAGTGAGTTCTCTAAGTATACCTTATTAAGCCATCTTTGTTTGTCTCTTACCTGGTCAGCTTGATTGCTTTGCATTACTCATTCTTCCAGGCCACTGATACATTCCTCTGCTTCCTGTAGCCTACTACTTATTCCATCTGTTGTATTTTTAATTTTAATTTATTGAGTTCTTCATCTCTGATGTGTTATTTTTTATCTCTTTGTCAAGGATCTCACTGATGTCCTATACCCTTTTCTGAAGTCCAGTGAGTATCTTTATGATCACCACTTTAAATTCTACAACAGGCATATTACTCATTTCTATTATGCTTAGATCTTTAGCTGTGATTTTTTCCTGTTCTTTTATTTGGGACATATTTCTGTGTCTCCTCACTTTGTCTATCTTTCTGTGTCTGTTTCTGTGTGTTATGAAATTCGGCTATATTTTCTGCTCTTCAAAGTAGTGACTTTATGAGGAAGAAGTCCTGTAGTGACCTGAAGTACAGTGTCCCCTTTTCACTAGAACCTGGCACTTAAGGGAAGTCTACTATATGTGTTTCTTGTGTCCTATTACTGTGTTTGATTTGCTTTTCCTTTCAGTCCAGATGTCTGCACTGTCTCTTTGCCTGTAATGGGGTATATGCATGCTCTCTATGGTGTTAGTGAGACCCAGGTAGTTGGGCTCTGTGGCAGTGATGAAGTTCTAGAACCTAGGTGAGGTTTGGTGGGCTGAGGTCCGGAGCCGATGACCAAGAAAGAATTCTTGAGACATCTTTGGTGCAAAATGGTGGTTTATTAAAGCACAGGGACAGGACCAGTGGGCAGAAAGAACTGCTGCCCAGGGTTGTGAGATATGGCAGGTTATGTACCCTGCTGTTGGGGGAAGATGAGGGGAAGGGAGGTTTCAATGGAGCTTTCATATGCTAAAGAGGGCCCTCAAGGTGCAGGGAATATCCTGGAGGTCTTAGGGGATACCCAGAGGTCTTCTGGCTTGATCAATGTTGTCTTTTGGCAAGCTATTAACATTAAGATAGTTGGGAGATTCCTGGTGGGATGTCACAATCCTGCTATTAAGCATCTTTGTTAGTGAGATTTAGGTTCAGAAGAGATATAACTATATTTACATTTCCTTCTACCTCAGCCTCCTTCAGTTTTGTGTCTGGAGGGGAGGGCTTGAGGAACTGAGTTATTTGCCTCTGGAAATTATCAATAGGACAAGGTAACTTCTTTGTTTGTAGATCTCTAGGACATTTGTAAACCAAGGGGAACTATTTGTTTATGGCGGTCAGGGGTGCCTGAGGAATGCTACACATATTATGGAGGGGAGCAGATGGAGAGGGGGTGCAAGGTGCCAGCTTTTGTTTGTCCTCAGCCAGCCTCCTGCTCCCTTATCAGCAGCATGTTTGCAAAAGGACTTGAGGGTAGGGCAGTATGTTAGCAAAATTTGCACTGAGCACCTAGTCCTAGGTCCGATCCCTGAAAGCGCAGCAGCAGCTAGGCATGTAGTAGCAAAATTGGGCAGGGGCTAAGGAGTCTTTGTACAGGGCATATGGGTGGAGGAGTGGGTGGGGTTAACAAAATTTGTACTGAGCCTAGGGCTGAGGCCTGTAGATTTGGGGTGGACAAATCCTCAGGAGAACTTGGAGGTGGGATGCACAGCTAGCAGGTTAGGTAGCGAGTGTCTTTGCAGTGATTCCTCCTGCAGGTAGCTCTGTTTTATCCTGGGTGGGAAGAGAGGAAAAAGGCACCTACCAGGTCCTTTGTTCCCAGAGAAGTCCCCCAAGATTCTCTGAAATCAATATAAACAGATTTCCTTCCCATTGTGCAAGCTGTTGCTTCTGTGTTTCTTCTTCCTGAGCTGTTGTCTCTTTAGGGATGGGACTGGTGTCACTTGCCCTCTCTGCTTGTCCAGGGCTGAGTCAGCTCCACATCCCCAGATCCAAATCCTTCTGGCTATACAAATTCATGGAATTTAGCCCACCTAGTTTTCAAAGCCAGATGTTAAGGGGATCATCCATTTTTCTTGTGCTCTCTGGTGCTTTCCCCTCTCCTGAACCACAGCTTCCTCCCTCCTGCAGACAGCTCTTGTGCCAGGAATGGCCAGCAATCTCTATACTGAGGAATGAGAGATTACTCTAAACTTTGTTGTTAAAGAGAGGAGAAGGCAAGGGGGTCAATGCTAAGACACAAAAACCCTTTGTTCTTCTTCACTCTTGCTTTAATTGTAATTCTGTAATAATCAGAAATCCTTATCAGTGTTTCTCAAGCACCTGATGGGTGACAAGGGGTCTTACTCAAACTGGAGGATCTGTTTATGGGAAAGATAAAATATGCTAATCTGCATGTTCTGCTGAACACAGCCTAAGGGACAATGCATACCTCTCTTCAATCACAGAGCAGCTGTTTGGGCTAAGAAAGCCTCAGGGAAGGCAACTCCCAGTGGCATTACAAGGGCAGAGTGGTCCGGCTGGCCTTGGCTTTCCAAAGGCCTGTGCCCTTCCCAAAACCTTCCTTCACCTCCAAAGGCTTCTCTGTTACTTTTTAGCACACCAGGTATTATGGCTGATTTCATGTTTTACATTAACCTTAACACTCCTGGCCACCCATTCTGCCCTTCCTATCCTCTTCAGCTGGGGTTCTTTTCTGTATTTAGTTGTGGAGTTTGCTCTGCCAGTCATTGGATCACTGTTCAATTTATTACTGGGATGTGAGTGATACCTCATTGTAAACATAGGATGAGGTAAGCTTAGAGTCCTCTTTCTCCACCATCTTCCTAAGCTTCCACCTTTTTTTTTTTTTTTAATTTTCTCCACTACTTTTATGATTTTGTTTTTGTTCTGGGTTTTCAGTTGTTTTAGAAGTGCCTCAGTATGTATGTATGGTTTCTTCACATGATTTTTACAACTATTTGGTTGATGTCTTCCATCAATTTTGCTACTTTTCTCTGCCATTATCTCAAGCATTGCTTTTCCCTCATTCTCTTTATCTCCTGCGATGCTCTCTACACATTTATTAGTTATTTTAAAGTTTATGGCTGAAATATTCCCTATCCAAATCCATATGCTTATATCTTTTCATTGTTTCATAATTTACAATCATATAGTTTAATTTCCTTATGTGTTGGAAATTTTAAATAAAAAATGTAAAATTTATTTGAGATTCTTAATTATCATCCTTTGACTATCACTGAGATTGGATACTAGAAATACTAGATCACTTAAATCCAATAAAAGACTGAAGTAAATTGATGATGCATTTTTATCTTTGGGAAGAATGCTTTCTTTCTGGTTTAACCTTACTCCTAAGATTTAACACTTATCTTCTCAACCAAAGCCTGTGGAATGAATAACTTTGTCCCGTTCTCTCACTCTACTTAATATCATGTGTTCATTTCAAAATTATTTTTTGCTTATTTACCTACCAGTTACCTGCTATGCAGATTCAGATATCTGCTGGGAAAAGCAGTGCCAAATTCTGAGTACACACGTATTCATCCCTACTCTCTGAGATCTTTGCCTGACAATTCCTTACTTACTTTTAAGATGTTCATTGCCTTCACATATGTCTAGATCAGTATGTGCACACACATATGTATGTGTATGTGTATGTACACACATACACACTTAGATATGTATATGATATAAGGATATTTTGTTTGTTTTTAAGGAATGATTATTCTAAACCAATAGATCACTACTCCAATTTTACAGAGAGTAGATTGTTGTTATTTTATTTTAACACACTTTTAAAAACTTCATTTTTCAATATTTAATATTAAATAATTTGAATATTTAATTTTTCAGTCACTGGCTAGTATCAGTTAAGATCTTGAGTTGCTCTTATAAAGCATTTTACTTCCATTTTCCTCCCTTTTCCCTGCTATTACCTATGAAGGATTTTGATGATCAAGATATATATTTTATATTATATATAAGTTTTTATATTTATATATAAATTTTTAGATATATATAAACACTTGTACGTTACTCACAAACATGGTAGGTTTGGGCCAATTGAATCAAGATAGAGAGCACCTCCTTTGCAATCTCTGCTTATTTCAAAAGTGTTCTCTTGCTTATGTTTGAACTGAATTTTCCTTTTATAATCCAATTCTATCTGCTCTTGATCTTTCAGGGGTTCTTCATGTTTTCTAGTTCACTGCGAGTACTTCCTGTTTTGCAGACAAACCATAGAATTATAAGTATAGTACGTTCGTTTGTTTTTTGCCCTGGATTTGAGGGGTGCCTGTAACTTATCCTCATCATGAACCAGACATTCTCAGTATTTAAAGCAGGTTTTTGTTTGTGTTGTGTTTTAAGTTACCATTTGGTCAAAGCCTAGAAATCTGTAAAATTCAAAATATTTTAGTCACTGTGTTACATATAAATTACATTTTTTTAGACTTTTTTAAAAAAGATTTTATTTATTTATTTGAGAGAAAGAATGGGAGAGAGAAACAGAATATGAGAAGAGGGAGGGCCAGAGGGAGAAGCAGGCTCCCTGCTTGGCCAGATGCAGGACTCAATTCGAGGACTCTAGGATCATGACCTGAGCTGAACTGAGACCTCAGTTGCTTAAGCAACTGAGCCACCCAGGCACCCATAAATTACATTTTTGACCTAAGAGGAGACCCCTTTTAAACATGAAGTTATTTTCACACATTGAAAAGAAGAATTTGGGGGTGCCTGGGTGGCTCAGTGGGTTAAAGCCTCTGCCTTCGGCTCAGGTCATGATCTCAGGGTCCTGGGATCGAGCCCTGCATCGGGATCTCCGCTTGGTGGGGAACCTGCTTCCCCTGCCCCCCCGCTCTTCTCTCTTCCTGCTTCTCTGCCTACTTGTGATCTCTCTCTCTCTCTCTCTCTCTCTGTCAAATAAATAAATAAAATCTTAAAAAAAAAAAAGAAGAATTTGTTATTCTCTATTTGTGAAATACCAAGTGGATTTGTTTACATTGAGTAGATATGTCTATCTGGAGTATTTAATTTCCCATGTGTCATAATATCCCCCCTTAATTTTGACATTCATGCAGGCTATGTACATAATATTTCCCTTTCTATGTAAATACTATTTAGTTATAAGCATTGACAAGTGATTTAGGGATGTGTTAAAATAATCTGTTTAAATCCTCATGACGCAATCTTGAGGTTTACAAATGTGTATTAGCAAAGAACATACGATTAATAATGCTACTATGTACCACTTTCACTTTTTGCAAATTTAGGACTAAAATCTTCCAAGTTTTCTATAGAATTTTGGTCACTTTAATTTTTTTACATTATCTATTAAAAATTTTTTTGAATTAGCTGAGATTTTTAAAAACAATGCAGTGAGAACCCCAAAGAATCAAAAAAAGTTAAACTTCCATAAGGAGAATCTTAACTTTTATATGAAGAAATTAGTATATAAGTGATGAACACAAATGTGTAAAAGCTATTTTGTTAATCAGTTTGACTATCGCTATAGGGAAAAAACATATATATCCATAGGTAATGCCTTGGTTGTGGTTAATTATCAGTTGTGTTGTCATTTAGCAGAATACATGTTTTAGTGAGAAGATTTTAGTATTTTGCAGTAAATAATATAGCATAAATAATTGTTCACCATAAAGTTATCAATTGCATTTTAGAGTTTCATTTTACATTTTGGTTTGATACTGCTTTTTGTGTAGGTGGTCACAACCACAAACTTTTTGAAGCCATCTTATGCTATAGATATTGTTCTTTATTTTATAGTTTACATAATGCATTCTTTGTGATTAGTTTCTAAATATCCTCTTGCAGTAATTATTTTTAAAGAAATGAGACAGTTATTTTGACACTGTTTGCAAAAATTGGCAATTAAGTGTGTCTATTAAGTTACTCATCTTGAATAGTCAAATGTATATATGAGATATCATCCTCATTATTTTGCCTTTTTAAATTACATACTTTTATAGAGAGACACATCAATGCATCTTATTAACTATAAAACAAACACCATTCTATGAAGAATGTTTTCTAATATAGTAGTCATTTTTTCTTCTACCTATTTTTAAATTAAAGAAATAATTTACTATGTAAAATCAGTGTATACTGAGTTACTGTTAAATCTTCTAGGCTATAAAAATAGAGGCCCTTGACAGTAAAATTCATTACATTGATATATATTAATATTAGTGCTGTATATATTATTGTAAAATATTTCCAAATAGTTTTTCTGAAAGAATGAAGGCAAGTATAGCATGGCTTTTGTAACCCATTCCCAAGGTTGAGCGTGCCAGAACACAGGTTTGCTGGACATACACTCACAAGCCAGTAGCCTTGATAATACCACTGTTGACTTCAGTGCGACAGGCTGACCTTAAAATTAACTGGAAGTTACATCACATTAAAGATATGTCTACTGTTTTAATAGGCATTGTGAGACAGAGAAGCATCTATTAGCCCTCCAGCCCTAATGATTCTATGTGGGTTGGTTAATGAGATGTAAACCTCACAGCCAATTCTGAGAAACAAAAATGGTAGCACTGATGGAAAGAGAAAACATTATTTTTCCTCATCTTACTCAATTTTCTGAGTATTCTAAATATAAATTGTTTCTCTAAACATATTTTACAATTTGCTAAAAATGTTTTTTCTAGTTTTCAGTAAGTGGTTACTAATTTTGCTAATGATGTATGTTTTTCACCTTTATTGCATGTTTCATAATTCTGTGCTTAATGATATATTTTTTAAATAAATGATTATTTCAGTGACCTCTGTGTTTAAAAATGTAAGCTACTAGAGGCTGAGAAATGTCATATTGCTTTGTCTACTTTTTTTTTTTTCCTTTTGTCTTTATAAGAGAGCTTCTGAACTGGAGAATTTAGGGGAAGATAGCTTATATATGTTTTTCAAAAAATGAAAGTATGAGTAGTATCTGAACTCTAAATTGGGGACAAATTTTTCTTCACACCTCTAACACCTCCTATAATTATCTGTTTAAGTTGATGTTATTAGGTTGCTGGCTTTTTTTACATAACATTCAGAACAACCCTTGAATTATCATTGTAACAACCAGCGCCAGATGTTCTATGTGCTTTTCTGGGCACGCAAAGAATCTCAGTGAGCTCATTAAACTCCTGACCAAAATGTTCAGTTTTTACCAAGAAAACTATTCATCTTGCCAGGCCATTAAACCCTAATAATAATTTCAACAGGTACAGAGCTCCAGCTATAGCTCATTTTATTCAGCTGTAATTGTTCCTCTGTGATTTGAACTTATTCTGAAAATTTCCAAATCAATATTTGAATAGATGTGGAGCGTCTAGGATATTTGTGTTTGCTTTGTATTGAGTAAAAATGCTACTGTACTCTTTTTGTGTGCTTATTCACACATTATCATGAACTTTGAGATGCCTTTGTTAGCAAGTATGTCATGGGATTAAAAAAATACGGAGATTTTAATATTCTTTGCTGGGGTAGCAGGTTTTAAAGTTTAGAGTATGTAATTTGTTTTTAATTCAGAGTGGTACACCTAAGATGAAAATATACTCAAATGTACCAGCTTAATCTACATCTTAGGTAATTGTGAGAAATGTGTAAGCATCTACATATTGCATAGGATCAAAGGAAAAGGGACACACAAAAGGGTTTTCTGTTTTCAATCACAGAATTTCTCTCTCGCTTTATGGACTTTTGAGATTAGTGGGAAAAAAGACATTTTTTTTTAATATTTTATTTATTTGACAGAGAGAAATCACAACTAGGCAGAGAGGCAGGCAGAGAGAGAGGAGGAAGCAGGCTCTCCGCGGAGCAGAGAGCCCAATGTGGGGCTCCATCCCAGGTCCTGGGATCATGACCTGAGCCAAAGGCAGAGGCTTTAACCCACTGAGCCACCCAGGCGCCCCAGAAAAGACATTTTGAATCTGGTGGTGGATAATATATATTGTGTATGAATGTTTAATACAAGAAATTCTCTTTGATAAGCAGAACATGCCAGTTTTAAGCAAGGAAGTGTGGATTCACCTATCATTTTGCTTGGCAGATTCATGTGTATTTATTTGGGTCCTCTCCCCCCCCCCCAGATTACAGATCTTTAGAATCAAGTAAAAACATGATCAGAAATTATATTTCTATGATATGGCCACTTTGACTCTAGGCAGTAGCATAAACAGGGAGAATTCTCTTGATTATATAGGATCCGTTATACATTATAAAAAATACAAACAGTAGGTAAATAAGATATTAATGTAGAATGGATAGAGATTTTAAAATGTGTGTGTGTGTGTGTGTGTGTGTGAAGTAGAAGTAAATTGGTGTGTAATCTGTGAATTCACAATACAGTGATGCATTTACAGTTTGCTAAAGATGTCATACTGGCAGTTCCACAGCCTTAATTGGTTTGAGTGGAGAGGAGAGGGCAAAGATAATACCTAGCCAATCAACAGGCATCCTTAGGGCAGTCCTTATCAAAGTTCCTTGTCTCTTTTTGAAAATCAGATTCACGTCCTTATGAATATATGAGATGGTTCTGTTTAATACAGCCTATTAAAATCTTGGAGTTTTCTTTACCTTTTTAATTGGGGAGGATTTGTCTTTATGATAAATACAGAAAGAGTACTTTGGTGAAGGCAATCATTTATTATTTCATGAAATAAGCAAACATTTGAATTCTTCCCATGCCATGTGTCTGCTTCCTATTTTTATGGCAGTTGCTTTTTAAAAGAGTTTCTTTTTAACTGCAGTTTTTCTTCTTTTATATCCTGGAGGGAAGGAGAAAACAAGCTTGTATTTTTCTTTCAGCTTGGAAAGAGAGAAAGTATTCCCCCCAAACAAAAATATTGACAGTCAAGAGGTCCAGAGAAGATCAGTAAAGCAGAGCCGTGAAAGACATAAATAAGACTTTTTTTTTTTTTGCCCAAGGGATGTAAGCAGATATATGCAGTACGCTCTACATGCTCAGTTTTATTTTCCTGGGAGTGACATTTCTTAAGGTGACTGATGGAATTGTTTTGTTTTTTTTTTCATCAGAGGTTTTTTTTGTTTTTTTTTTTTTTTTTAATCAGTTAGTTGTATTCATGCAGCTTTCTCCACTATGTCAAGTCTCACTGTGAAAACAGCTATTGTCATATGATTATCTGGAACAACTTATTAACAAGAACAGAGGCGATATAAGAATTGTGAGTTTATTCAGAATAACTGCCCAAATATCTATGTACTTTAAAAACAACATTATACGGTTTTGATTTCTATATCTGTGTAGTTATCAATCTTTTTGGTAAAATATTACTGATTAGCAAAACTCTGAATTCTAGGTTTTATGCAAAACAAAAATGAAGAAAATAAAGATTTGTTTTTTGAGCTATAATAGGAGTCTGGATAAGGAAGAATCAAGATCATATTTATGGTCATTTCATTATTAACATCTTGTCATAGGGTCTGCAGGTGATACTTGTATGTACAAGGTATACATAGATAGCTTTGGCAACATGAAAAAATTTTATTAAATCTGTATGATTTTAGGCATATGTAAATAATATGTCAAAAATGAAATGCAGGGGCCAATTTCTTCTTAAAAGAACAATATGAAGAGGGGCACCTGGGTGGCTCAGTGGGTTAGGCCGCTGCCTTTGGCTCAGTTCATGATCTCAGGGTCCTGGGATCGAGTCCCGCATCGGGCTCTCTGCTCAGCAGGGATCCTGCTTCCCTCTCTCTCTCTGCCTGCCTCTCTGCCTACTTGTGATCTCTCTCTGTCAAATAAATAAATAAAATCTTAAAAAAAAAAAAAAAGAACAATATGAAGAATAATAGCTCATAACTTTTTGAGAAAACTATAAAAACAAGAGGAGGGATAAAGTCATAAAGTAAAACAGAAAACTATTACTTTTATTAATAAAGTCTGCAGTGTAGGAAAAATAAACTTTAGGAGGAAATTCAAATTGTTGCCATATAAAAAAGAGACATAAAATTATGTATTATAATATTTTGGAGTACTTTATCTTCTAAAATCTATTGTATTTGGATGTATGTGTTTTTCTACCAAATTTTATCTGCCTTCAGTACAACAATTTACCATGTCATTAAATATTTCCACAAAAATCTTACTGTATGCATAAAATTTCATTCAAAAGTATCCTTTATTTGTTCCAAGTTTCATTGTTTATGCACCACACCCAGTGCATGCCCTCCTTAATACCCATCAACAGGCTCACCCAAGCGCACCCCTCTCCCCTCCAAAACTCTTGGTTTGTTTCTCAGAGTCCACAGTCTCTCATGGTTTGTCTCCCCCTCCAATTTCCCCCAACTCACTTCTCTGCTCCATCTCCCATTGTCCTCCGTGTTATTCCTTATGCTCCACAAGTAAGTAAAACCATGTGATAATTGACTTTCTCTGCTTGACTTATTTCACTCAGCATAATCTCCTCTAGTCCCATCCATGTTGATACAAAAGTTGGGTATTCATCCTTTCTGATGGAGGCATAATATTCCATATATGGACCATACCTTCTTTATCCACTCATTTGTTGAAGGGCATCTTGGCTCATTCCACGATTTGTGGCCATTGCTGCTATGAACATTGGGGTACAGATTGCCCTTCTTTTCACTACATTTGTATCTTTAGGGTAAATACCCAGTAGTGCAATTGCAGGGTCATAGGGTAGCTCTATTTTTAATTTCTTAAGGAATCTCCAACTGTTTTCCATCAAAAGGATCCTTAATTTACTGATATTTGACACATTTTCCAATGTTTCAGTGATTTTCTATTTGGCCAGTTCATCTACCCCTTGTGTGTCAACAGAATCTGTGTTTTCATTATCTAGAGATGAAATTTCATGGTTTTAAGTTTTGGGGGTTTTTTTGAGAATAGAAGTTGGAGGAACATCAAAGAGGTAGTGGACAAAAAGAAAGATGAAGCTATCACTAGAGTACTATCATTTAATACCGTAATGGTGATGTAGTGGTAGAATAGAGTTTAATGAGAAGACTTTTATTGTATACCTACTTCATACTCTCTGCTGTATCTCTATCATCTCACTTAATCTCAACAATCCAATATACAAGTAAACTGTTACTCACCTTTTATGGCTGAAGAAGCTGAAACTCAAGAGTCTCTGAACCTAAGCTTTCTGACCTCAAAGCTTGCCCTGTTGACTCTAAGTTTTTCTAGAAATTTACCTGACTATGCCTGTGTTCAAAGAACACAGAAACAAGTGCAAGAGTCCTTGGTTCCTGCCCAGGTTTCCATTCGGGGCTGCTGCTTTATATTGACATCATAAATCCTGGGATGGAAGTAATTTTGAAAGGTCACCTAATCCATTCACCCTGCCTTAAACTTTCCTGACAGATGAAGAGCTACCTTAATTCACTTAATTCACCCCTTCGAAAGAAAGTACAGCTTCCTTCTGTCCCTTATTTCTAGATTTAACAACTTCTAGTGCAGGAAATCTCATCTTTTTTTTTTCTTTTTCTTTTCTTTTTTTTTAAATAACGTAAATCCCACTCAATGCTGTTTAAGCTTGTTGCCGTTTATGCTCTGCTTCTTGAGAGTACACAGTGGTCTAAATAACAATATTTACTATACTTAGAGATGGATACTAAAAATTCAAACTACATAATTCATGTCCTTTTAACCTTTATTTTTCACTGTCTCATCTTTTATTTTTCTTCTTGCCAGTAGAGTTAATTTATTTTAAAGTATTAATGGATTATTCACATCAGGGAATCCCTGAAGGGTTTTGACCTTAATTTTGCTGGCTTTCCTAGGAGACCTTTGTTTAAATTCCTCCAAAAAGGGGCACCTGGGCATCTCAGTCAGTTAAGTGTCTGCCTTTGGCTCAGATCACGATCCTGGGATCCTGGGATTGAGCACCCCACATCCAGCTCATTGGTCAGTGAAGAGTCTCCTTCTCCCTTTCTCTGCTGTTTACTCTGCTCGTGCTCTCTTGCTCTCTATGTCAATACATAAAATCTTTAAAAAAAAATAAATTTCTCAAAAAAAAAAAAAAAAAAAGTCCATATCTGCCTGTAGAGTTCATCAACAATGTCAAAACACTGTGAACATCTTGTATTTTTTTTCTTTTTTTTCCTTGTTGTGATTTTTGTCTGGCCACTTGCTTTTTTTTTTTTTTTTTTAAAGAAGATTTTATTTATTTATTTGACAGCAAGAGATCACAAGTAGGCAGGGAGGCCAGCAGATAGAGAGGAGGAAACAGGTTCCCTGTTGAGCAGAGAGCCATGCAGGGCTGGATCTCAGGCATGACCTGAGCCAAAGGCAGCGGCATTAACCCACTGAGCCACCAGGCACCCCAAGGCCAATTGCTTTCTTTTAAAGACTTAATCAAATGTGAGTGTTGGTATAGCCACACTTTGTGGGTAAATAAATTCTCCAGTGCAAACCCTTCCTACCTAGGTATTTATTGGTTAGTGATGTATTTTGAAATTCTGCTTACTGTTACGTGTTTTCTTTTTTTCTTTTAAATCTCTAGCCCTGACAGTAGTATTTGATTCACATTGTGCATAGGGATTCATGTCTATTCAATTTTTCTATCTTAAATTAAATGGGATTAATGCACTGAAAATTCCTTTTAAGTGATTAGGTTAATAATCTGGAAATTATGACTTCCCAAATAAGGCATCCCCAGAGCTCCTTTACTTCATTTTTTAGAACTACATTTATACCTGTCCTCAGATTTTCCAATAATTAATGCAATGTTCACGTGATTAATAATTCTAAATATGATTTATCTTTGTGCTTTACTTTCAAAACAGTGGAGACCATCTTCTCAAGTGATTTAACAGCTGTAGATCTTGCTAGAGGTCACATTGCAAGATGGCATTTGTCATCAATCATGGCTTTAATTAAAACTTGGGTTATAGCTTAGTAAACTTACTCCTCTACTGATAATTTCTCAGACATATTTACCCTTAAATTTTTTCTTCTTAAAATACATTAAAATAATAATACAACTTACTACGTGTTCATGTTTTCTATTTCATGGCACTGATTAGTATTCATATTTTAGCAAAAACAAAAACAAAGGAAGCGTTAAAATCTGAATGATGGCCCCCCCCCAACAGAGGTAAACCTGATTATATGCACAGTACCAATCTCTGTAATACGTAATTGTAATACATAAAATGTCCTGAGCATTTACATACAAATGTGCTTCTTAGTTTTCTATCTTAAAATAAGCTCTCGCTACCTCTCCTTTTGTACTCTTTCTTGTAAAACAAAACCAAAAGAAGCAAAACTCCAAACTGCCATTTACTCATTAAAGAATACAAAGAAGTACAGTACTGTGGGGACATGTAAAAAGCAGCAAGATTTTTAAAAAGTATTCATGATAATAAAAAGTATCCAAAGGAAAATTAACCAAGTATTTTTAAGACAGTTGCTTAAATTTTCCAAACAGTCATATATGAACTCCCCTGTGAAATCCGAAAAAGCATACTGTAAATCCACACCTTCATGGAAACCTAGATGTCTAACAGTCATAAACTGACCAACTTACAAAACAACCATGGATCTTTGGAAAACTAGAATATTCAACAAGTTGTTTGTAGGTATAAGTTTAGGTTAACTCTACAAATATGTGAATTTCAAAATGGTAGATTTTGTTGAAGTATTTGAGTAATAAAGTAATTTGAGACATACATCAAATGTGTTTAAACCATTCAAAAAGCTATGTAACTGTTTTAGATGTATATAATATAAAACATTTAAATATTTTATGAAGTAAAAATTCATTTTGTTGAATCAACTTGTCGATCTTCAATTACATGAAACCTTTTATTTTTGTTAATTTATTTATTTTTAAAAGAGAAAGTATACACATGTGAGGGGTAGGAGGAAGGGAAGAGGAAGAGGGAGAGAGAATATCTTAAGCAGGCTCCACACCCAGCAGGGAGACTGGCATGGGACTTGATCTTATGACCCTGAGATTATGACCTGGGTCAATATCAAGAGTCTTAACCAACTGAGTACCTAACCAACTGAGCCATCCAGGCACCCCTGAAATTTTTTTTCTTTTAAATCGTTTTTGTCTGGTCCATCATTTTACGCACTTGGACTGTTGTAACAAAGTAACAAAGACTGGATAGCTTATAAACCACAAAAATTTGTTTCTTACAGTTCTGGAGGCTGGAAATCCAAGATCAGAGGGCCAGCATGATGGGGTTCTGGTTAAAGAACTGTTAGGGTTGCAGGCTGCTGACTTTGTGTTGATTGTTAAAAGGGTGAGAGAGCTTGCTTGTGCCTCTTTTATAAGGGTACTAATCTTCTAAGAACTCTACCCTGATGACCTAATCACCCCCTCATAGGCCCCACCTTTTAATACCATCATATTAGGCATTAGGTTTTGATCATATCCATTTTGGGGGTAACAAACATTTAGACCATAGCACCCATTTTTTTAAACTAAATTAAGTGTTCAAAGATGACAGTGTGCTCAAATCATGTTTTATATAAGTTTCATAGGAATTCTAAAGAAAACTAAGAGCAATAGCTGTATCAAGCAACACATCAAAACGTTTTATTTCATTTTTTTCAGTTCAGTGATGGTTCATCCAGGTTATAAATCCCACCATAAAGTAGTAAGAAAATGAGAAGAATGAAAAATTTTTAAATATTATAAAAGATTCTTTACATTATATCCCAGTAATAGACCATTTAGGGAAGTTTAGGATTTAAGTTAATAGGTATAATTTAAATCTGTTAAGGAAATAACTTATTTTAATAAAATATCTGAATTAAGATTAGCCTGTTTAGACTGAATAAATTGTCAATCCATTTTGATGCCAATAACTTACATAGAAGCTAATAAAAATTAGCAGCATTCTTTTAAGTTGGCACAACAAACACATAATTTTTCTCTTATCTGATGTGATTGAATCTGCATGGTTTTTATATGGAAAGCCTGTAAGAATTACCTTTATTTCTATTACACTATACTTAATAAACAGAAAAGACTTTATATTTCCAAATATTTTAAATATTATTGATGGTTTCAGTTTCTTGTATTTTATATGCAATTTAAATATCTAATTACCTTTTCCTTGCTCAATAACTTATTAAAACAACTTAATTTTTGCTCATTATAAGCTTTGTTGAATGAGGGGCACCTGGGTGGCTCAGTGGATTAAGTGTCTGGCCTTCCGTGCAGGTCATGATCCCAGGGTCCTGGGATCGAGCCCTGCATTGAGCTCCCTTCTCAATGGGGAGTCTGCTTCTCCCCCTCCTTCCTGCTTGTGCTCTCTCTCATTATTTCTGTCTCTCTCAAATAAATAAAATATTTTTATTTTAAAAATAGCATTTGTTGAATGAAAGTTCAGTAAGTTTCAAGATTATCTTTAGGTTAGACTTACTGGTATTACCTAATGACAATAAAAGATAAATTGCAAATCAGGTGATTTTAACCTCAGTATTTGAAGCCTGAAAAATAAAACTTTTAAGGAACAGATCTGGTATCTCCTACATAAAAATTCATATAGAAGGAAATAGTTATACCATAAGGAGTCAGACTGATGGGTGAGTGCATTGGAAAAGCACAGTAAATGCGAGATCAACAAGATCCATTTCAAATTGTATTTTTCAGTTCAACCTTATGAGACCAAGCTGGTGCTGTGTCAGGAAATGGTCCACACAAGGGGAAAACTGTGATTATGATATTTCTCATTGAATCAAAATAACACAATTGTTATACTCAGTGCTTTTCACCTTGCACAATCCAGTGACTGGCCTAGAAAGAAGTAATTCTCACATGTTTTTCATAAATGAAAAACAAAGGATATAGTGCAAGATTTATACCAAAAAGAAAACCAAATACTGAATTTTTCTCAACAACTTAAAAATGCTGCTATTCTTAATATTTAGGAACATATTTTGTAAAAGTTTAATTAGCAAACAGAAAGGAGAGGCAGCTTAACTAATTTTAATTCTATAATGCAAGTATTAACATCAAGAGGATAGAATAAAAAGTTTTCTTTGTATTTGCCTTATTTGCTCTTTACAGAAGAAAGTAACTGGTTTATTATGGAGTTTAGCTTTACTTGGTAACCAGTAAAATGGGTTTTAATCTAAAGGATGTGAGTGAACTTTTAAGCTAGATGTTGCTCATTTTAATTATGCCTGGAATGGCCCTATATGGCATATTTTTAGAAGTATCTTGGTCTCAGAACTGAAATAAGTGAAAGTTTACTTGGAAATTCAGACATTGGATACTCTCTATTTATCATTTGTACTATAACTTGATATTTATACTTAGCACAGATTTCTGTTTCCATGAATATAGAAAAAATATAAAACAAGCTAGTGGCTTTCAGTGAACTGTAAATCAATACTTTGGCAAAAATATAACCTGTTAACTTTTCTCTGTTCCTATCCAAACCCCAGGCTAATAGCACTTCAATATTTCAAATGTTAAGTAAATCTTCTATAACAAAACCATACTTCTGAAACCAAAATATGTCTGGTTTTGATTTGTTATTCCCACATAAGCACAGAACATAAACTACTTCCATTGCTCTGGCTTTACCACAAGCATGCTTTCTCTACGCTGTGAGCATAAATATGAAACAGGCTCTTTTCATAAAGGAGGAAACCAGTTTAAAAAAAAAGTTACTGTGGCTTGGAAACTTCACTTTTCCTATCCCACAACCCCATAGAAGAAGGTCACTTTTTTCTCCCAGAGGATGTCTCAAATCAATGCTTGTTTCTGTCATTTTATTCTCTTTACTTTAAAGGATAGGACTAAAATTTCCTTGTGATGAATGGGCATTTAAACATTAGCCCTATTGATCATATTTTCTTGGATTATATGAAAAACTTAATCTATTTTGAAAATGCATGGAGTTCTGATTTTTTTTTAAGATTTTATTTATTTGTCAGAGAGAATACAAGCAGGGGGAGCAGCAGGCAGAGGGAGAAGAGGCTCCCCACTGAGGAGGAAGCATGTGGGGCTCAATCCTGGGACTCTGGGATCATGACCTGAGCTAAAGGCAGAGTTTAACCTACCGAACCAGCCAGGCATCCCAGTTCTGAAATTCTTACTTAAATTTATTTAAAACAAGTCTGGTCCCATAAAATTTCTTTGATTTGATAAGATTTATTAATAAATACTGAGACGATTATTTGGCCTATATTAACAACTCAGTTAACCTAAATCCAATTTAATTTGAAAACTCTTAATCACTAGTCATATTGGAACTACTAGAAATAGTTATTTTCTTTTCTAACTTTATTTTATTATGGTTCTGTTATACATTACAAAAATTTAGTCAGAATCTATACCCAGTAAAGTCTTCATGGCTCTGATGGTATTGATTGCCTCCTAGACTATGCCAAGTGGGTCAGTGTGGTAACATGGCAATGAACTGGCAGGAAACCTGTACCTGCTTGGGAGATTCTGAGCAGATCATTTGATTCCTGTATATCCAAGTCTATGGAAAATATTACAACTTTCTCTTTATTAGGAAGGAAGGAAGGAAAGAAGGAAGGAAGGAAAGGGAGGGTAAAGAAAAGAAAATCTAACTTTTAGACAGGAACCAACTTGGCCACATAATATTGTTTGCATAGAAATTGAACAGTATAATCAGATACTTGTAGTTTAAGAAAAAAAAAAAAACATTTGAGATGTTCTGATTGAGCAGAGAAGTGAGGGCATATGGGCAGCATCCATGCAGTTTCTGCAAAATCCATTATGTACAGCAGATTGAGTGAGTCAGATGTATTGTGTCTATGTTTTCCATCAATATTCTGTACTTGAGACATGGAACTACCAATAGGTTATTCTTTAAGAAGCCATTTAATGCCTTCCAATTGCATAGGACATAACGGGGGGGGGGGGCACATTAGGAAACTCATTCTCTTGCTGAGTTTAGGGGCTTCACTTGGTGGGTGGAATTTTTCCCGTGATTATGATGGGAATTGCACTGGAGTGTATTATTTAGGAGAAAGCAACATGATTTTCTATAAAGAATGACTTTTATTTCCTCCATAGAAATACATGATAAATTCTTGCAATCATGAATATAACTTTTAGACATACTCTAATGTAAAAACAAACAAGTTTGATTGATACCATTTTTGTATATTCCAAATAGTGGTTTGTGCTTTTGCCAGCTTCTACTTGTAAATTATCCTCAGTGTACTATTTTTTTTTTTTTATCTTTTGTGCCCTTTTCTGTGTCAGCATACATAAAAGCATTGAGGGAATCTTGGTGATACTTTATCTACTGTTATTTTATTTTGGTATCCATGCTTTTTCTCAAACCTCTTCTCGGCAGGAGATAAAGAGGTCAATAGGAGTCCCAAGTTGGATTTCACATCAGCCGACTGATTGGTGTCTTTTCTCTGAAGCATTGTGACACTGTTTGCTTGATTGGCAAAATAGGCCTATCTCACCACGTTCATACTGTTCATTTTGTTTTTTCTGTTTTATGTGATTAAGCTCCATTATGAGGATTTTCATGTCACCCACAGTTAAATGTTATTCCAGCTGATGGACACTTTGATCAACTTGTCTCACAACTTTTCTTTGAAAATTGCATGTTCCCTTTCAAAAGATTTCTCAGCAAAAGTGGTTTTAAATTAAGTCATCCAAGAAAAAATAATACACAGAGGCCGATTAATATATTCACTGACATGGCTTGTGCTCCCTCTTCTTTCTTCATCCTGACCCATGCAGTTAATTTGAAGGACAAGTATTAAATATGTGACTAAGGGGGGGAAAAAAAAGCTATAGAGAGAGACTGCCCTTGCAGTCTGCCCCAGAATTTATTTTCACCATTATTCAATGGAATGAGAAAACCATACCACATGTTGTGTTGTTGTTATTGTTGAAATGTGTGAACTTGAATCTTTAATCTGTTGATTGATGCAGGTTGTGCATTTGCCAGTGATGTAGCTATGAATATAATGCATAGAGACTGCAAAACAAAGGTTATGTTTTTATGTTCGTGATAAGGGTGTATTTCAAAGAGAACATTTTCTTAAGTTTCAATGTATAATGTTTCACTTATATTACAGGCCTATATTATTAGACATTTATAGTTTACATTTTTTGGAAAATTTTATTTAAAACATGTATAATAAAGTGGACCACAAATGCTATACTAGATAGAAACTTTCACTTTTACCCTTATTATTAATCAAGCATGTTAAAATAGTGTCATTTTACTGATGATTTTTATCTTAGAGACATTTCACTTTTTCCTCCTGCTCTTTATAAAAAAAGATCTAATAGTACGACTTCTCTTAAAGGCATGTGCATATATATGTGTCTTCATAATTACATGCTATCTTACATTTTGCTCTCTTTTAATATGTCACCATTGTTACACTTTAAATAATAGCTCACGTTATCAAATACCCCAAGAGCATTGATAGTCTTTCAATGAGTTCAAGATATATTCCTAACTTAAAACACACTTGTAATGAATTCCGCACCTGCATAGCTGAAAGGCATTTTATTTTTCAGGGTCTCCAGGGCTTTTCAGGTCTAGAGATTATAATACAGCAATTAAAGCAAGGTTTGTAGTAGCATTCTCATTATCTGAACAGAACTCCATCTGCTGAAATTGACAGAAAATATTTAATTCTAGACATTTAAGGATACTGTCTGGAACATTTGCATTAATAAAGGGGAAACCATACAGTGGGTCATGTTACTTTCAAAGAGATTAAAGAACGTATAATGACAGAGAAACTCAGGGAACTTCCTTATAACAAGAAAAGAAGGTGGGAGACTCTTACATAGAGCTTTCAAATGACTGTGCAGTGTTAAGCTGGCATGTGAGAAAAGAGATTAACTGAAGGGACTGACAGCATGAAACTGCCAGAAAGCTAACCATGCTATTTCCTGATACTAGTACTACTCATCAATGTCAAATTATAAATTATAACATCCTAAGGGAGGGAGATGAGGAGATTACAAAATATTAAAATGAAGATATTGGGAAAAAAATCTCTATTAACACTTGATCTTGATACTATGCTGATAAAGGAAAAAAATAAGTAATACCTCTCTAAATTCATGGGTTGCAGAAGTAGAGCTTGCCAACACTTCTCATTATTGTAACTTAGATATTATCATGTACCTCAATATGTCATCCCAGTATCAAAACTCTAGTGTCTAACTGGGTGAAACTGGCACTTTATAGCATTTGTTGAAGAACCTAAAACAAATCCAGCTTAATAATAAAAGTAAATAATTGTATCACTTTATAGTGTTCTCATAGGTATCTAATTTGTGCCTTAAAATAAGTCTTCATCTCTTTGTAGTTGAGTCAGATTCTCTTATTGTATCTATTTCTTTCTTCTTTTTTAAAAAAGTATAATTGACATACAGTATCCTAGTAGTTTCAGGTGTGTTTGATAGTGACTTGATATTTTTATATTGCACAAAGTTATTACAATATTATTGTCTGTATGCACGTTGCAGTACATTAGATCCCCATGATTTATTTTTTATAACTCTAAGTTTGTATGTCTTAAATCCCCTTTCTATTTCACCCACCTCCCTTCCCATCCACCCTTTCTTCCCTCTGGTAGCTAGGGTTTCCTGTATCTATGAGACTGCTTCTGTTCTGTTTTGTTTGTTTGTTTGTTATTGCTGTTGTTGTTGTTTTTAGATTCCACATATAAGTTAAATCATACAGTCCTGGTCTTTGTCTAACTTATTTCATTTAGCATAACATCCTCTAGGTCTGTTCATGTTGTCACAATGGCAAGATTTTATTCTCTATGATTAAATAATATTCCATTATATATATAGATATATATCTCACATCTTCTTTATCCATTCATCTGTCAGTGGACACTTAGGTTGCTTCCATGTATCCATTTATTAATTGCTAAGAAGCTGGGGCTTTTAGCTACTAACTGTCTTCCCTAAGGTTATCAGTAGGTTGTGAAAGGAGGTTTCAAACAACTCTTCTTATTTCCGGTTCTGTGCTTTTTCCTTTACATTATGTTGCAACTTTAGTGGTCTCTTAAATGTTTTTGTAAGCATCTAAATACAGACATATTTGATAACCTTTATTTTTTTAAGGCTCTATTCACTTGCAACTGAGTGTGAAAGGCCATTCTAATGTGTTCTTTTCTTTTCTTTTCTTTTTTGTGGCTCACATTTATTCCTTATGTACAATGACAGTATGTTTTATACAACAAAGACGTAATCAAAACCAGGTTCTAGTGAGAATTAAGTGAAAATGGTATAAATGGTATAAAATGGATAAGCTCCTAAATCAAACTGTCATTATCTGCTAAGGGACCTAAATATAGTCAAGAAAAAAGATAACTGTTCATAGCATTGAGAGCAACTAAGATTGATAGGCAAGTAATTGTCAAAATCTAGAAGGACTTCCAGAGAATGGAACCTCAGATATGATGGTTTAATACAAACAGCTAATGTCAGAGGTTCTGTTTTCACATAGGTTGTAAAAAAGTAACTATAGTGTATTCCAAAATTAACAGTCAGAAACTGGATCATCTACAAAAGTCACAGCTGGCATGTCTATATTAATATAAGACAAGCTTCATTTCAGAATATAAAATAATACTAGTGATAGAAAGGATCATTTCATAATTATAAAGGGGTCAATTCACTAAGAAGTCATACTAGTACTAAATGTATCTACACTTAACAAAAGAGTTTCAAAATGCAAGAGGAAAAATCTGATAGAATTGAAAGGAAAAACAGAGAAACTAAAATGATAGTTGGAGGCTTGACTATTGCTCTCTCATAAAGTGGTTAGTAAATCAATAATCTCGTAGAAGAGTTGGCCAATGTTATCTACCAAGTAGGCCAAATTGATTTTTATAGAACAGTCCATTCAAGAACAGCCAAATACATGTTATTTAAAAATGCATATAAAACATTAATCTATAGCTATATATTTAATCTATCATCCATCTATATATAGATATCATATTCTAGGCCACAAAACAAACTTCAGTATTAAATTAATAGAAATCATTGAAAATATGTTCACAGATTATAACAGAATTAAAGTAGAGATTAATAACAGAATCATCTTTAGAAGAGCCCAGAGTATTTGCAAATTAAACAAATGATTACAGATAACCCCGGATCAAATAAAAAGTCTCAAGAAAATTTAAAAAAATTTTCAAACTGAATAAAAAAAATCATTTCAGAATTTGTAGAGGGCAGCTAAAGGAGGGCTGAGAGCGAAATGTATGGCATTAAATGCTTATGTTAGAAGTTACGAAAGGTCTCAAACCAGTGATGGAAACCTTCACCATAAGAAACTAGAAACAGAGCAAATAAAAACCAAAGTGAATAGAACAGAGAAAAAAAGCATTATGCCACATCAGTTTCCAAAACCACCACCATGAGCAGTAATCTGGATGACTGAAGAAGCAGAAGATTAAGAGTGGTGTAAGGAATAGATGAGGAGTAAAACAGGGATTATGAATAAAAAATGTAAACTTCTCCATCCTAGGGAACTTGGTGAGTTTTTTACACTTGTTTTATTTCCTGTTGATATCAATTGTAGACATTGTAAATCATACATACATATATAAGCTTCAGGTACCCATATTTCTTCTCCTGTCCTCTTGGATCATAGGTGTGTGGCAGTCGACTATAGGTGGAATACCAGCTTCACAGTAATAATTATATCTAACATTAATATAACAGTCTGTGCCACAAACTGCTCTAAATGCTTCCTGTATAGTTATGACACTTAATTAGCCTAACAACCCTGGATGATTATTATTATCATCATTTTGCATATGAAAAACCTGAGGCACAGAGGATTTAAGTAATTCTCACAAGGTCCCAGAGCTAGTAGGTAGCAGTGCAGGATTTCACCCCAGGCAGTTTTTATCATTATACTATAAAATAAGAGTTGTAATGCTTTGAAATTGTTCATAAGTATTTTTTCCTTTATAATTTTTTTCTCTCACTCTGTCCTTGAAAGCTGCACCTATTTAAGTTGTGGCAAGAATACACAGTGCTGGTCTGACGTTGAGCTCGTTGAATATTACCACAGCAATTGGCTCAAAGTAGAACTTCTCATTTGGAACGGAGTATGAACCACTGATTATTTTGGGGATCCAAATTACTTGGATTTCAAAATTTTTCCAAGATTTAATTTGGTTTCCACATTTTTATGCTTTCTTTTTAAAACTGTCATTCAGATTTTGAACTTTTAAATTCTCCTCCAAAAGTTTTAGTAAAAACTGCTTTGTAAAATTCTATCAATAGTACATAAAACTAGTTTATTTCCACAAAGTATAAATTGTAATGATAGATCGTATATGCAAAGCACTTTATTTTGGCATCTTATATTCTTCTTTTAAAATGCACCTTTCAACAAAAAAATAAATAAATAGAATGCATCTTTCAGGGGTGCCTGAGTGCCTCAGTGGGTTAAGCATCCAAATTTCGATTTTGGCTCAGGTCATGATCTCATGGGTTCTGGGATCTAGCCCCATATCCTGCTCTGCGCTCAGCAAGGAGTCTTCTCCTCTACTTCTGCCTTTCCCTCTGCTCCTCTGTGTGCTCTTCTCTCTTTTTCTCCCTCTCTAAAATAAGTGGATAAATCCTAAGAACAAAAAAAAGAATCTCTTAAAAAATGCATCTTTCATATAAGTTTTTCTTGCACAGCCAGGTTATATGCTATATCAGATTCTTCTCTCAGTTGCTAATTACTTACTATTTAAAAATTGAAAATGATTAGAAATTGAAGTACATTATATACAAAGTTGGTGGGGTTTTTTGAGATTTAGTATGGTAATAAGTTATTTTATTTTATTTTTTTAAAAGGTTTTATTTATTTGACAGACAAAGATCACAAGTAGGCAGAGAGGCAGGCAGAGAGAGAGGGAGAAGCAGGCTCCCTGCTGAGCACAGAGCCCATGCGGGGCTTGATCCCAGGACCCTGGGATCATGACCTGAGCTGAAGGCAGAGGCTTTAACCCACTGAGCCACCCAGGCCCCGGCAATAAGTTATTTTAAAAAATAGAATATCACATTAACATTCAGAATTAGAATAAATATATTTAATAGTAATAAAGTAATATGCAAATATATTTATGCATTTTTGGAATAATCTTGTTAACTGCTTTTCAAAACTAATTGAAAACTATTTGAAATATGATTAAATGTGGTACAAGTCTACGGTTTTCTGAACAGTTACTACTTAGGAGCATTAAGACTTGGTGACTTTGCCATAAGCTGTTAACTTTGAAAATGACCCTTCAAGCTAGATATGATTGATATGGATGGCATTAATGCATTAATATTGTCAAGGTAGCATTTGTCAAAGTTATTGTAATCAAAACCCAACTGTTAGAAACTGCAGAAGAGTGTTCTTATAAGTTGTATATATCTTTCTCTGTGTAGGAATTTCTAATATATATTTTAAGAAGAAGGTGGTTCAAGTATTGTGACTAGAAAAAATTTGAGAAGTATAGATTTTATATTACAAAGATTGACTTCAAATGAAGATATTGGCTAGCTTCCCCTAATTTGTACTCGTTCATGTTCCTGTTGAAATATTCATGAAATTATATGAGATATTTTCAAAATGCAGTGCCACTGAAAACTTGGAATAATGCCTCATAACCTTGCAGCTCCCACAAATAATTTACTAATTTCTACAATGAAAACATAAATATCACTCTGTAAGTGAACAAAGGAGAAACACAGGTAAAGTTTCACCCAGCTGTATGTTTCTTGCTATGTTTCTTGCTAGGTAAGTTACAAGTATGCCTTACTTATAAAAAAGCACAAATGGGGGGTGCCTGGGTGGCTCATTGGGTTAAACCTCTGCCTTTGGCTCAGGTCATGATCCTAGGGTCCTGGGATCGAGCCCCGCATAGAGCTCTCTGCTCAGTGGGAAGCCTGCTTCCCCTCTCTCTCTGCCTGCCTCTCTGCCTACTTGTGATCTGTCTGTCAAATAAATAAATAAAATCTTTAAAAAAAGAAAAGGCACAAATGGCCAAAAAGAAAGAGAATGGGTAAATACATTATGACGTATCTGTATGACAGAATCTTATATAGTCATTGAAATGGTGATTTTGAAGAATAATTTGGGATAATGTAACTAGAAACTTAATATATGTATAACTTAAACCAGTTTGTCTACATTCTTAACAAATATCTGGGTATAGAAGTAAACAACAGAGTATATCACAATATTAATGGTTAAATTAATTTACTAGTGATTTTAAGACCCTTACATCTTTCATAGCTGCAAATAGTCTATGCGTACTTTCATAATTTCTTGTATGTGTGATAAAACATAGGCTAAATGTCATACTTCAATGCATTTTGAATACGGTGTTACTTTTTTTCTGTTTTTGCCCGTGGGTTTCTAAAAGAGTATTTTCTGCATGAATAAAATTGTTTATATCCACAGGGTATCTTATGTTGCCCTTGGAAATGTATACCTCTTCTCCGTACTGGTTCATATTTGTTTTTATTTTACCTCTCTTGTCAGAGTGCTGCTGATGTCTGAACACTGAGAAAAACAGTGGAATAATATCTTAATTTTCCTAAGAGTTGAGAATATGGAAGTAAAAAGAAGCTAACTATGGCACAATTTTTTATCTCAAGTTTTCAAATTTGCCTGACATGTGAAAGCTAAATGCTAAACTAAATTGCCATACAATTTTTAAGTGCCTATTTTAAAAAATAATTTTCCCCAAGCTATTTATATATTAAAATGAAAAATCAAACAAATTGAAGGGGATTTGTATCCCCTTTCTGAATATGAGTAGCATATTAGTGCAGATTTAATTAGGTTCAATAGAAAGTTTCTATTATTTCCCAAGAGTATGGTAAGCAAAGGGCATTTTTCACTTGGCTGCTGTGAAAAAGTATTATCAAAGATTTATTCTCCACATAACAAAACAAAAGGACAGAGTACTTGAAGGACTACCTAATTCTCTCTGTTGCAGTATGATTGGGCAAGATGATGTCATATGCCCATAAACAATCATAATCAACAATGTTTATAGAATAAATTTAGAAAAGCTGCCGTAGCTTTTATTGTAACTGAGATGACTTACCTTCTTGTTTAAAAAACTAATAGGCTTATTTACTCAATAGAGCAACATAATGGAAATTTTCACAAGAGAATAAATCTTGTGAACATACTGTACTTTTTAGCATATTGTTCAAAAAGATGAAGGTGAGGACATGGCCTTTTTCAGTTTAAATTATTAGGTTAAAAGTGTGAGGAGAGACACCGGCGGGTGGGGTGGCGATCAATACGCTTTAGAAAAAAGAATTTTAATACTGTTATTTCATGCTTATTTGAGTCATTGCTCTCTTTTGGAGATTAGAAATCAGTGTCAGTAAGAGCATTATGCTGGGTGGCACATGTAGGGGTTGCAGGTTTAGCATTTATTGTAGAAAAATCTGCAATATCCTACAAAAGAGTTCTTTGTTTTACTTAAAAGATCTAGTTCATAATCATGCAGTTTCGAAATTTGATTGTTCCTGGACTCCTGCCATATGAATTTTGATGGAAAAACAGACTGCCATTCTGAGATTTTTAGGAGCTTTAATCTCCTTATCTATAAATACAAAGGCTACTTGCCTCACATTTATTACCAGTTGTAAAATACGGACACAGTGGAAATGAATTTTCTCTCTTCCTTCTCTCCTCCGTTCCCCCTTTCTTCAGTTTTTTCCCCCACCATTCTGGTGGTTAATCAGCTCATTACTAGACCTATGTTACCTAGATCATCAAGTAAAGCACTTCTGGAAAGATCTTATAATAGAAAGTGAAGTCCCCACTAGATCTTTAAACTATGTTGAAATGAATACATGCAAGCAGATGGTAGCCATAAGTAATCATCCCCCTATGAATGAGTGGCCTCTCAAGCCTTTGGATCAAGTTCATTGTGATTTTCAAGGGGTCTGAGGCCTTTATTTATATATATATATGTATATATACGTATATATGTATGTATGTGTGTGTGTGTGTATATATATATATATATATATATATATATTTATTTTTTTTTTTCCTTAAGGGAGAGAGAGTGTGTATGTATGTGTGCACGTGCAAGCAGGCCTGGAGAGGCAGAGGCAGAGGGCGAGGGAGAGAATCTTAAACCAGTTCCACTCTTGGCCCTACGGTGAGTTCAGTCTTAGGACTCTGAGATCATGACCTGAGCCAAAATCAAGACTCAGGCTCTTAATCACCTGAGCCACGCAGGAGCCTCCCTGCCCCCAGCAGGATTTTAGATCTGATTTACTTATTAGAAATTATCCCAAAATCATTTGTTAAAACTGGAACTTTTTGAATCTTGTACTTTGAAACATTCTGTTTTTAAAACCAAAATATAGTAGCAGAAGATGATTAAGGGAGTTTGATACTGAGAGATTAAAAAGTGAAACTAAAGTGCATCCTGTTAACTGTTACAGTCAATATGTCTTTGGAAGTTTGAATATTATTAGTACTCTAAAAAAGGTTTCCAGGTCAAGATTATTGAGCCTGGTATCTAAAAACAAGAACCTGGGTGGCTCAGTCATAGAAGCATCTGCCTTCCAATCAGGTCATTATCCCAGGGTCCTGAAATCTAGCTCTTTGACAGGCTCCCAGCTCAGCAAGGAGTCAGCTTCTTCCTCTGGCCCTCTCCTGTTTCTCTCTCTCTCTCACTCTCTCTCTTTCACATAAATAAAGTTTTAAAAAGCCAAGAACCTATAATTCTTAGAAAGCCTATGAGAGAAGTACTATATTGAATTTTTTTTTTTAAAGCTACATAGGAAAATTTTATTGCATATCTGTTATGGCCAAGTGCTTTACATATGAATTGTAGGTGTGGACATTCAAGCTTGAGAAGTGTGTGTGTGTGTGTGTGTGTGTGTGTGTACATATTTGTAAAAGGTGGCAAAAACATATGAGAATATGCTTTTATTCCTTCCCTACATCAGTCTTTTTCTTACTACTGGCCTTACATTTTTTCAGTATTAATGTGTTTATGTCAGGAAAGGGAGGGAGTAGGATAAATGGAAACTAAGAGTCCGCAAAGGTAAATTTTCTGTGATGTTGTAACCAGAATGACAATGATGTCTAAGTCAAGGAGTAAACAAATGAGAGCAGTGTAGGGGAAAAAATTTACTTTATCTCTTCAGCGTGACCATAATCACCAAATTGAAGCCATTAAGGAGTTTCAAAGTGAAAACTTTTACCTATTGCCAAAAAAAATTTAAAAAGGGAAAATGCGTTTTTTTTTTTTTCTTTCGATTTGTGTTTTGGTGTTCTTTCTTAATAACTAAAATTGCTGAAGGAAAGGAGATATATGTTATTGTGCTTAAGTTCAACAGGATGTAAAAATTTAAATATGAGTCAGTGGCCTTGGGAGAAGAAAAATACTTGTTTTGCAACCTTTGTCAATTTATCTTTCCATTGCAAAGTGTGGATAATAATGTCATGTATATTTACATATATGTTAAAAATAAAATGCAAAGCACGAATTTTCAAAGGTCTAAGTTAATTTCTGAAGTAAGTAGTGCACCAGCTTTTTCAGAGAGTTTTTTCTCTCTAAAGTATTGTGGAGGATGGTGTCCTATGGATACTATCCTATGAATGTTCATTTAGTGCTCAAAAAATTATATGTGTAAAATTGCATACATAAATATGTATGTAATTATATGCATGTATATTTTGTATATATGTGTATATGTATTTTTAATTATCTGAAGAAATTCATTCTTAATGTAATGTTTCTATTTAATTTGGTTTTAAACTCCTTAGTGAAAATAAATTGACAGAATTTCACATTAAATCATTTAAATATGTTCTTGTGGAATAATTTAGTCTTTTAGGGCATAGGGTTGGGAATCAACAGAGAATTAATATCTACTTGAACTTCTGTTATGTAAAAGCCATATTTGCCTAGAGCATAAAGTCAATTGAATAGTTTGAAGATCAGTATAATGTTAAATACAATATGGTGCTGAGCTAGCAGTGGAATTCCCCAAAAAACTGGAAAAACAAACAAACAATGTAATATGCTGGGAGAAAATAATACTATTTTTAAAAGTACAGATAGATAAAGGCAAATTAAACAGAGGATAGAAAGAGAAATTGTCAAATGGATAGATAAGTCTATATTCATCCAGATCTATGTTTATCTGTCTAGATAGGTATCTAAGGGTCATGTGTGTTCTTAAAACAGTAAATTACTATGCTTAAATATGCAGTAATCTCCAAAGGGAAAATATTATTTTTATACAGAAGAATATATTTTGTAATTTAGGATCATTTGTAGTTGAAGTTAAATAATTATCTCCTAAAGAATAGACACTAGAAATTTGTGGATGTAGTAATATATGCTTAAAGCACTATTGTAAAATATGTAATATTGGTCAAAATTTTGTTACCTTCTTTTTCCCAAAGTGAGACAATGTCTATGACAGTCTTTAATCTTACCAATTGATTAAAATATTCGTTAAGACTCAGAATATACCTTCTCTCCAAATGTCTAACTCACTAGTTAGACAGTGAGTCTCTAGTGACTGGAAAAATCTCTTGTCATCCTAATGGGCCTCTATGCAGCAATCTGAGCTGACCACTTTCTCTTTGAAAAATCTCCCCTTCATTTGTGATGCTCTGTTCTATAGGATTTTTTCCCTTTTATTCTGATAAACATCTTAATTAATTTCCCTCTTTTTCCTTCTTTATGAGCACTTAGGTTTTCATTCCTGTCTCATCACCAGGTAACTTCTTCTCATGATTTTTTTTCCTTTCTCCGTCCAGCTTTTTAATCTGTTCATCATCCATCATCTCTCCATCCCCCCATCAACCATCATCCATCCATCTATCTATCCATCTAGCAAAGATTGAGTCAGAATTTCTACTGAAGTTTTAAAGGATATGGATTTAAATTAGATGTATTAACTTCCTCATTTTAAGAAGTAGTAAAATCATATATGTAAAGGTAATTGAATATACTATATATGTGTGTGTGTGTGTGTGTGTGTGTGTGTGTGTAGGGGGAGTGAGAAAGCAGGAAGGATCTGATAAGGGACTTATAAGACAGCAGAGTTGTAGATAAGGGGTGCAGTTTAATGACCCAAAGATGTAAAATGTACAGATAGTGGTCAAGAAAGACTCAATTTGGATGTAGGGTAAAAGAAAGGGGGTATTCCCAGGATGATTTTGAGGGGTTTTGTTTGTTTGGTTGGTTGGTTGGTTTTGGTTTTGGTTTAAAATTATTTTGGAAAAAGAATAGTGCTCTTCAGAAAGGATGAAAAATAAAAAGAGGGGTGAGGAAGGGAAGAAAGGACGTTCTGTTTAAGACACATTGCATTGAAGAAACTTTGAGATACCAAGGTGCAGAAATTAAAAAAAAAAAAATAGTGGAGAAGCACAGTTCAGGTAATAGACGTTCTTAGAATTGATGTTCCTTTCTGCAAGTTTTCAGCATGTTGAAACTCTGAGAGCAGATGCATTTGCTGGGAGTTTATTAACAGAATGGAATTTATCCGGAGAAATAATTGGACCCATGCACAAAATATAAATGGGTAAAGAACTTAAATGTGTTTTTATAATGATGAATGAAGACAATAATGAAATTATTTGCAAGCATTAAAAGGTGGATATTAATTGGACTGCTATGATATAATGCATAAAAAACAAGTACATGTAATATGTATAGTGTGATACCACTTTTGTAAATATGTGTATTAATAGAAAAAAACCTGAAAATATAACCATCATTTAATACTGTAATCTTGAATTAGTGGGATTATGAATACTTGTGGTATATAATTTATGTATTTTGAAATTGGTTTAATACTATAATATGTATGTATTAGGATTAACCGTTTGTAACTGCCATTTTTATAGGTCAGAATAGTCAAATACTGGCAAGTTCAACCTAATACTATCCTATAGTTTTTTTTTAGTTTTTTTATTTTATTTTTTTTTTATAACTTTTTTTTAAAATATTTTTTATTTATTTGAAAGAGAGAAATCACACCTAGGCAGAGAGGCAGGCAGAGAGAGAGGAGGAAGCAGGCTCCCTGCAGAGCAGAGAGCCTGATGCGGGGCTCGATCCCAGGACTCTGGGATCATGACCTGAGCCGAAGGCAGAGGCTTTAACACACTGAACCACCCAGGCGCCCCTATCCTATAGTTTTAAAATGATAAGTGCATTTCAAATTTTGAAGAGAGAGTGTGTGGGTAGGATAGTCACCCCAGTTTAGGATAGAATATTAAGTCATATTAATATTTGAAGAAGAATAGAATAAAAACCCATATAGCTGATTAGTAGCCAGTGTTACAGAATGAAATCTAGTGAGCCCAGTATCATGGAAAGCTAGGAAGGAGAAATATAGTATTTTCTGTAAGCCATAATTGTGTGTATATTCCCAAGACAGAGTTATTTTTCACTTTTAGATACATATATCTACTCACCTGCTAGGTATCTCCTTGTGAATATTTTGCGTGTACCTCAAACTCAACATGTCAAAAAGAATTCACTAAATTCTCATCCTCCATCTAATCTTAAAACTTGCTTCTTTTCCTTAATTTTACATTTCTGATAATGACATCTATTCCTTTATCACAAGTAGAAATCTTGATAGTATTCTTTTTAACTTCTCCAGTTCCTGTTAATTTCTGTTGATTCCACCTTCTTCATATCTCTGTCTTCTGTCTCACCCCCTATATGTATTCTTTCACTGCTTTTGTTCACGGGGTCATCATTTCCCCCTGGACATTTGGAATGGCCTCTTGACTCTTTTTCCTTTTCCCAATCGGTTTATTTTTCACACTGCAGCCAGTTCTCACGGCCTCTGTCTCTGTCTTTCTTTTTCTCTTTCAAGTCAAAACTCTGGAACAAAAACTCTTGTCATGCTGACCCTTATTTCTTTATTCCTACTCTGAAAACAACTTCTGCTTCAGGCACTAGCAAATGACTATGGATTTTTCTTAGAATCTTCCTCTCTTCCTTCTTATGATTTGTCACAGCAGAGTATTCCTGCTTCTCTTTTGGGATCTATCTCTACATTAGCATTCTCTGAGAGAAAACGAGTCACATCTTAGTTATCTTTTCATGATTCTTAACATGGGAACTTAATGCATTTTGTTGAAGAAACAATAAGTAAATTATTCTTCTATGAAGTTTGGGATTCAAAAAAGACATTTCCTTACCTAAAACTAGGAAAGAAGAATTTTTGTGTAAAAGTCATTAGGGTAAAACATGTAATATCACAAAATGTGTGTGCTTATTACGCTGAAAAAAAGTTTCCTTCACACTTACAAGTTTTGGTATACATTTTATATGGTCACTTAAATTTTAAAAAATCTACAATGTGTTAATGACTATCTGAGAAATCAAAATAATGTTCCTGTTATATGTAAATTGTGTTTAAAGGAAGAAAACAGGGAAAAAGATTTTTTTAAATAATGTCATCTCTCACAGAAGTTCTCAGAATAATATAAACTAATAAGAATACAGTTCGGTGGGAAAATGCTGTTATAATAAAAGCCAACCCCTAGTTGTTTATACTTTGTGGGCTATTTTCACACAAACCAACCTTGAATTTTAAATAGGGCATAAAGCCCTTAAGCTTGCCCAAGATTTGCTAATCCTGTACACAAATATACAATTATCTTTGCCAGTCTCCTTCAGTCCAGCATCCTGGGCAAGTTAAACAGGGTTCTTTTTAGACTGAAGAAGAATGAGGTTCAAGGTCTGAGAGAAAGCTGGAGAAAAAAATGTACTACTTCACCAAAGGTAGTCTTTTTACCTTAAAGAAAGCGTTTTTAGATATTTGGACTGATTTAAAAAATCACTTATCAAAATCAAGACCTGAGGACAGGAGTGAATAGAGAATAGAGAACAGAGAGTAGAGAACATAGAGATGAATATAGGATTTAAAGTAGAGGCATTTCTAAATGTCATTTTAAATATCCAATTTCCATAGTGTAAAGATTTATTTATTTGAGAGAGGGAATGCGGGGAGGGGTAAAGGGAGAGGAAGAGAGAATCTCAAGCAGACTCCTCGCTGAGCATGGGACCCCCACCCCCCCCATCCAGGCTTCCGTAGTTTGAATGCTTATAGTACTTGGAATAGCCTCTTGGCTAACTTGATTGAAGTGTTGGATCCTCCCATTAACTCTAAATAATTCACTGGTTTTCTTTGTAATAATGGTTCTCTAGGACATAAATACTAGAAATGTAAGTTTAGCAATCACAACTTGGTCTGGGGTATGTGGGTGACTCAGTATGTCCAGAGTCCAACTCTGGATTTTCGCTCAGGTCACAATCTCTCAGGTTTGTGAGATCGAACCTCCCACCTTTACCCCCTCCCCAGAATGGGCTCTGTGGGGGTTGTGAAGCCTGCTGAGATTCTCTCCCTTTCCCTTTGTCCCTCCTCCCATCCCCTTCACTAAAACAAAACAAAACAAAACTCTCTCTGATAGGGTTGTGATTAACCTTTTCAATGTTTCTATAATATGTGAACTGTATCAATTAGCACTGGGGTGTTTGTGTGTCTTTGACCCAAAATTACTACTGAAAGAAGACATAATTTTATTTCACTTTCATGTATAGTCCTTGAGGCAAGAAAGAAATAGCAGCTTTACTATATAAAAGTATTAAAAAAAAAAAAAGTATTCCAGGACCTGAGCTCTTTCCAGCTCTGTGTTTTGCCGTCCCCACAGTGTGGTCTCCATCCTCATAATCCAAATGAAGCCCAAGTTTGATATCTATGCTCCAAGCAGAATGTAGTGGAAGGAGGAAAAAAGAAAAAAAAGAGAGCACATGGTCACACAACATTTCTACTTCTGTTCCGATAACTATGTCTCAGACCTGAGAACATACCTTATTGAAAGGGGACTTAGAAACTAAGTCTCCATTCTGAGAGTATGACAACCATGTTATAAGTCAGTAACTAATAAAGAGAGCATGAATTTCGGGGTGAGAAGCACAAAATTTATCCATACTATGCTGTGTCTGCTATGTTTTCTTAACTCTATGTCTATACATCCTAACTATTTCAGGTGGAGGAGGTTTTCCCGCATGGCATCAAAGTTCAGGTCAAATACATAGGCAGCAATTTATCAGTCTCTGTGTAATGAAACATTCATAAAATCTTAACTTTCTTTTGGTACAGTGTTTCTTCCAAGTATCAGTGTTCCCTGGTAGAATAGATAGAATCAAGTGGTTTATGAAAACTCTCTTAAACTGTACCTGTAGGAAATAGAAGACAACTGCATTTCTTAGGATGTCTCAAGACTGCAGTCTTTTCATCCTTTTGTTCAATATGTAGCCCTTTCTTACATGATTTCATTGAAGTCCTCTCCTTAAATCTTTCAAAAATTCCACTTCAGAACCCCCACTCAGGTAGAGTTAGCTGAAATGAATATAGCTGTAGTCTATTTCTAATTAGTAGTTAATTTATTTTCATGTATCTTTTATTAACAGTATGGAGCCCTTGGATTCCAACTGTGATCTTAGTTCACCTTGCTCTTCTAGTCATAAGAATAAAAATTGTCAGCAGCCTTTGACTCCTGTTCATGCTTGGACATCCAAATATCTTCTTGAATGGTATGCAGTGTTCAGATTTAGCATACTCTGTTTCTGCCAACATGATGAATACCATGGAGATCCACATTACCATATAGTAACCCAACTTTCTGAGGAAATATATATATTTTATACTCATTATTTATTAATGTACTAAATAATTTACAATATTATTATAGATTGATTTTCTAATCATTATTACCAAATGCAGTGTAGTCATTTTGTTTCTGCTGAAGGCAAACATGGTTCCTCATTTTCTTAATCTTGTGTTCATTGTACCAGTGAATTTGTAAAGCTAGTAGTTAGGACTGAGGCAATGTAGGAACACTTCCTGGGTCTCCCCATATTACGTGGAGTTTGGATGTTACTGAAATGTGTGGCAGTTTCCTTAGCTGTAAAATACAGACTTCAATAGTATCTACATTTGGCACTGCTAAAAGAATATTACATATGTCTTTAGAACTTGAACACTTGATAATCTGCTTAAAATGATCTTACCACAGCTAACTAACCATATGTATCTCCATTTAGTTAGTTTCTTCCTTATTTGTTCTCATGTAATACTTTACCAAAGACCTCTTTTTTTTTTTTTGAAGATTTTGATTTTTTTATTTATTTGACAGACAAAGATCACAAGTAGGCAGAGAGGCAGGCAGAGAGAGAGGAGGAAGCAGGTCCTCCGCTGAGCAGACAGCCTGATGTGGAGCTTGATCCCAGGACCCTCGGATCATGACCCGAGCTGAAGGCAGAGGCTTTAACCCACTGAGCCACCCAGGCGCCCCTACCAAAGACCTCTTAAGGGACTTACAGAGTCTGTCTTTTCTCAGAAGTTTTGAGCCTTTATTGAGCAGGCTTTATGACTCCTTTATGATTTACCATGATGCCTTATAGTTATTAGAGTAGTTATTTAATATATATTTGTTTAGTTACATTCAGTATTTTGTTTTAAAGATTTATTCATTTGAAAGAGAGAGAAAGGTAGCAAGCAGTGGGAGGGGCAGAGGTAGAAGAAGAGAGAATCTTGAAGCAGACTCCCCGTTGAGATGGAGCCCTTTGCAGGGTTCTATCCCACAACCCTGAGATCATGACCTGAGCTGAAATCAAGAGTCAGATGCTCAACCAACTGAACCACCCAGATGCCCCTGCATTCAGCATTTTAGAAGAAAGGGATATAGGTATAAGAGCAACAGTATTATTTAGCTTTTCAAATTTTTGTCTTGATTAAGCAATTTTATTTGTAATACAAGAAATGACATTTTCAGACCTGGGACAATTACTTATATTCATTATTAGTATCTTTTGCTTTTTGTTGCAGTAACAAATTCTTCCACACATATCTGTTGATCAACTTATGGAGACTTCATTTTAAATTATCCTATATGTTCAGTAGATTTTGGAGAATGTTCATCATTTTATAGTCAGCTCAGATTGCCTTCTCTGTGGAGCCTTCTCTCATCAGCCCCAGGTACTTTTGTTTCATTCTAGGTTCTCTCATATTTTGTTCATCCTGTACCACTCTTTGTGTCATAATTTTGTAGAGATATATTCACATTTGTCTTCCCAAAGTGTGTACTTTTGAAGTGCAGTACTACATTTCTATTATTTCATGTCCTACCATTCTACATGATATAACTGAAATAAAAGTGTGTGTTCAATATCCCACATTTTATTTCCAGCATTATTAATGAGAATTCATTGTCAGCATAATAGTTTCCAAATACTGCATGATTATCAAGGTAGTTAAATAGAATTAAATAGTCCATTGACTCACTATAGCAGTAAATAAACAAATACTTGAGAAAGATGTTTAGTGAGACTGAGAGGCAGTGGGATTCATGTGTTTGGGAACTCAACTTCTGCAACAAGATTGTCTGCATTTACATCCCACCTGTTCATTTTGCTGGATATGACCTGAGATAGGTTATTAATCTATCCATGTCTCAAGTTCTCCATCTGCAAAATAGAGAGAGTTGTCCTCAACTCATAGGATTGTTGGGAGAATTAAGTGAGTTAATAAATGTAAATCTCTTACAGTCATGTCTCATAATGGTAAGCACTGTTTAAGTATTTTCTATAGAATAAGACCTTGTCAATAAATCATGGTACCCCACTTCCTGAGCATTAATGGATATTTAACCACACAGAATTGTTCACCTGCATTCTCAGTTTTGGCATGTATGTATTGTTGGCATTAGAAAGAGAATTTTAGGGGGTGCCTGGGTGGCTCAGTGAGTTAAAACCTCTGCCTTCGGCTCAGGTCATGATCCCAGGGTCCTGGGATCGAGCCCCACATCGGGCTCTCTGCTCTGCAGGGAGCCTGCTTCCTCCTCTCTCTCTGCCTGCCTCTCTGCCTAGTTGTGATTTCTCTCTGTCAAATAAATAAAATACTAAAAAAAAAAAAAAAATCTTAATGGATGTCGAAGTCACTAGAAAGGAAGAATGAGGGCAGTGGGCCCAAGGATAGAATAGAAAATGTGGGTCAGCAGAAGAACTGGATCTGCAGGAGGGAAACTATCTCATACACAACTATCCAGATCTGGGATGGAAGCAAAGCCAGGTGGCAGCTGATGTGGCATTTGGAACGTGATAGTAGAACTCGGTTACAGTTGACTAGTCTCTTCCTCTTAAATAACATCATGCATTTTAATGGTTTCAGACTGAATGTTTAATGGCACATTTTATAAGTTGAAACTGCCATCTTCTCAATTTCATTTGTCATTTGAATGCCAGAAGCCCAAAGCTTTCTTTCACATAATTCCCCTGAGAAAGCAGCCTTATTGGAAACTACTTGTTTTCATCTGTTCACATGAATATATACATTAAAATTCAAAGGAATAGTTTTCTTTGCCTCCATATTGGCAAATTCTGTCACTATGATTTCAACAACTGGATTTTATATTAGTTTTGATATTTTACTTTTTCTGGATCCTGAATTTGAAAGCCTTCCTATTACTTCCTTTCTGTTCCTTAACAATTTTTACTATATTTTATGTCATTTTTTTCTTTCATTGCTTTCTCCCTAAGTAATGTGTGATTAAGCATAGATAAAAGAGAAGTATTTTATTTTCTTGTAATTTTTTTCTGCTTTAAATTGGCCCTTTTTGGCAAAGAGTATTAATTCTAATATCATTTTGTTATTTGACTTTGTATTTTTTTCCCCTGCTACATTTCTATAGTTCCTTCATATTTTTTTCCTTAAAGATTGACCTCAAAAAGATAGTAGATGAATAAAAATATTAGATTATTTTTACAAAGCTAGTTTACATTGTGCAAATAACAACTAAAACCTTAGAGCATTTAGTTGCTCATCCCTCCAGAAAGAACTCAAAGAAGTCCACAATTCCTTTATTTTTTGTACTATCATGAAATTGCACTACACGGTCACTTATACTCTGTTAAATAAGAACTATGGACTAGAGGTTTCCTTGTGATATGGATGATTCCTTGGATTTTCTATTAATTACTACTATTATTTCTAGCATCCTTAATTCCAGCATTTGGGCAGTTGAGATTGAAAAATAAGGTGACTCATGTATTGGAACATGTAAGGACCACACCAGAGCTCAGGCAGATTAAAATGGAGGAATATTAATTGTATCTTTATTGCCCAATCACATGCTTTTTATTGCCCCTTTACATAAATGTTTCAGGAGATCATTGCTCTTCTATTGCCTCTTGGCTTCCCATTCCTCAGAAAATGGTTCTTTGCCCCTGTGATGATTTTGCAGTTCTTGTCAATACTTATTTGACCTGAGTCTAAGTCCCTCATGGCTACTCTGCTACTAAATTAGTAGATAACAGTGGCTGAACATGGCTTAATGAAAAATGAGACACATTTGTAATTTTAGATTACCTTCATTACTAGAAGAAATAGCCTCTCCTTTCTGTTCTCTGGATTGAGTATAAATTCTCTAGGTTATTTGGAGGATTTTATGAAACTATTTGTAAAAGTGCTTCATAGTAAATTTATAAAAATTAAAATTTAATTGATGTATTTCACAGCCAGAACTTAATGGGGGAACAAATAATAACCTTTGACTCCTTATTTCATCAGGGCTGCTGTGCCTTCCCTCAAGGAAATTCCTTTTGTTTTTAAACATCCCAAAGTAGCCTCTATTGTGTGGCACACATTTGAGTAGTGTAAAAGTCTTCAGTCATACACTGCTAGAGCCCCAGATCCTCTTTGCTTGTAATCTTCTTGCTGCTCAGTAACCCTCTTGGCGGGCTGTTGGCAAGGCCAGCCTTAGGGGTAATGGACAGTAACCACTGGGGGCCCATTGAAAATCACATAGCCTTGTGGAGCCAAAAAAGGCGAGAACAGGCTGCCTCACTACAGACTATTCTACCAGTCTACACACTACTTTTAGTTCTCCTTTATTCAGTTTCCCCCTGCTCAAATAACAGGAACATAACAGCAACATCTAACTATACAGTGAGATAAAGGATGCCAGTGTTCCCTTCCACCAGGTGGCCCCAGTTTCTACAACTGATTTGCATGGGTTTCTCCTTCCTTCAGGTTTTTCTCCTATGTAGTTCTTAGCTCTATTCCTTTAGAACCATCTTCACCATTAGGTCGGTATTTTCCAAAGATCTTAACAAAATGGAAGGGAAATCCCTTAATCAGGGCTCACTGTCTACGACTGTCTTCACATTACTTCATGTTTCTCAAGCCTCTGCTCTCAGACAGACCACTGCCTGGGTGTGTTGATGTGGGTACAGTGAACTGAATCACATATTACCAACCCTCCAGAGGGTGTCTTTCTTCCCTTCTTCTTAAAAGTGTGGGGATATACTTAGCACCTATTATTTTCATCTTTGGGGAATATAGCAAAAATTCTGAGGAATCAGGAAATGTCCCTTCAAAAATCTTACTATTATTGAAGCATTGCAGGCAAGAATTTAAATTAGGACAGAGGAGGTTGTGGGAAAGCTTCAAGCAACTCTGAATGGCAGCTCTGCCCATGCGTGAGGGTGACTTATACATGCAAGTAATAAAATTTATAATAATCATGATACTAATAATGATAAAGATGATAATGGTATAATATTTACAGAAGTTGTATGCTTCTCTGGGGAATATTTTAAGTGCTTTGAAGGCACTCATTTAGTACCTGTGGTAACCATATAAAATTATATAACCATATAAATATGGTTAAATATGTAGCCATATAAAATTATTTTATGTTGGAAGAAAGTGAGGCAGAGGGAAGTAACTAGGAAGCAGTGGAATCAGTCTTTGAACCCAGGAAGTATGGCTCCAAAACTTTTTTTAACCAATATATTATTATTTCTTTCTAAATAAAATATTAAAATAATGACACCTTTATATTGACCAATATGTCCATTCATTTTTTATTTGAGTGTAGTTGACATGTGATGTTACATTAGGTACAGGTGTACAACATAGTGGCTCAACATCTTTATGTGTTGTACTATGCTCACCACAAGTGTAAATATCTGTTAGCATACAATGCTATTATAATACCATCAATGGTACTCCCTATACTGCACCTTTTAGTCCCATGACTTCTTCATTCCATAACTGGAAGCTGTATCTCCCACTGCCCTTTACCTATTTTGCCCATTCCTTTACCCACTCTTCCCTCTGGCAACCACCAGTTCGTTCTCTTCATTTATGGTTTTGATTCTACTTTTTGTCTGTTTATTTATCCATCTGTTTTATTTTGTTGATTCCATATATAAGTGAAATAATATGGTATTTATCTTTCTCAGTCTGATTTATTTCACTTAGCATAATACTCTCTAGATCTGGCAATGCTGTTGTAAATAGCAAGATCTTGCATTTTTATGGCTGCATAATATTCCAGTGTGTGTGTGTGCATGCGTGTGGACCACATCTTCTTTATCCATTCATCTATCCATATATCCCTAGGTTGTTTCTATATCATAGCTACTGTAAATAATACTGCAATAAACCTAGGGGTGCATATATTTTTTCAAATAATGTTTCATCTCCTTTGTGTAAATACCCACTAGTTGAATTATTGCATCATACTGAATTTCTGTCTTTAATTTTTTGAGGAACAAAAAGATAAGAAACAGGTGTTGGCTGGGATGTGGAAAAAAGGGAACCCTCATGCACTGTTGGTGGGAATGCACTGTTGGGAATGTAAATTGGTACAGACACTATAGAAAACACTGTGGAAATTCCTCAAAAAATAGGTTCACTTTTTGATGAAATAATCCATATTATTAGTTATTGATAAAGATGTAGTTTTATTCATCTATGTATTTTGCATAAAATAGTTAAGGAACATTTGCTAGCTAACTTTGAAACTGTGTTTATCATAAATTTATAAAATTAATCATGAAAGATAATTTGAAAAAATGCTGCAGCTTTTAGGGAAACTTCAGTAGTGGTGACTGAATGGATTAATTTAGGTATGCAGATTTTAACAAAAAGACTACATGTATAGATTTTATCTTCTTATGACATCTGGCATCTGCATTTTTCTTAACTATGTTACAAATTTTATTCCTCTACGCAGCTAAAACATTTAGTCTTCTTTTCAATTCAATAATTGAAAAAGCTCTAGTATATTTTCAGGTGGCAAATCTTTAAAACAGAACACTTTTTAAAATCTATTCTACAGTTTTATTTCTCTCTCCCTAATGTTTTAATCCATTTATAAATACAGTATGAATGCAGTTAGTGTGATGGCAGACTGAAAATTAATCATTGGGCAATTCTTTGAAATAAATATTTCATTGAGCACAAATACTCTAAATTAATAAAACTTATGTGATCACCTATGCCTACAACATCTTTGAGGAAAACCATTCCCTTATCTGTAATTCTTCACAGAATATGTGTTATTATTAGACATAGCCCATTCCATTAAAAAAATCTTCATTACAGAAGATTAAGAAAAAAAGCTAAAGAAGGGAAAATTTTATTAGCTTTTCCTGAAATACAGATAAAGTTTTTTAAGGCTTTTACTTTAAAAGCCTGAGAAGGTATATACAAAGTGTTTTCCTAACTGGTAAAAATCATCTCCTGGGAATATATTACTAGCATAAATGCCAGTATTGCATGGTTTATTTATTGTATGTCAAACCACATGGGTGACTTTGGATATCTTGCTACAATTAGTGATTCTTATTAAAAACAACAAAAGGATGCATCAGTCTGGAGGGATAGAGAAAAGAAAAAAATACCTTTGATACTTTGTTGTTGTTTTATATATAATGCCAAATTTGTAGAAACTGAGGATTCTCATGTATTGGTTTTATCTCTTGCTTTGTAACAAACAAATCCTGAAACTACCTGGCTTAAGCAGTCATTTCATTTTCTTTAACTTTATGGATCAGAAATCTGGGAAGGATTTGGCTGGGTGCTTAGTCTTTGATAGTTGTAGCTCATGTGAGGTGTCCGGTCCTGGAGAATGTACTTCCAAGACTGGCTCTTCTGAAGTCTTTGGTCTTTTTTCCTCATTCTCTATGCAGTGTCAAGATAATACCATACTTAATGGCTCCTTCTATAGATTAGGGTACTTAAGCATAACTACCTCAAGGTATTCGGATTTCTTACAGTGTAGCTTACACTTGGACACCAAGGTGAAATCTGCCAGTCCTCTAAATTCCGAAAACAGGATATGGCATTGTGCCCCTTGTGCTACTCTCTGTTGGTTTAGAGCAGTCTCAATCTAGTACAGATTCAAGGAATTGGGGGAAAAAAGACTCCCACCTCCTTGTGGGGATAGAGTCAGAGGATTTGTTAGAGCTTTTTAATTTGAGGTATGGAATTGTTAAAAAGACATTTTAGAAATATTGTTTTACTTCTTAGTTTTGCTTTCTCTTTTCAAACCAGTGCTGCATTGGTTAACATATGGCTCGCCATACACTTTCTAATGAGAAGCTTCAAAAAACTCAATCCCCAAATGCCAGTACAAACACTAGCCTGGCAAAAAGTCACCTGAATTTCTCTCTTTGATACACAGAACCCAAGCTGCATGGACTTGTTTTCCCAACACAGAAAACATTATAGTAAACAAGGGATTTGAATTTAGATATTTACCCAGCTTCTCTGAATCCTGGGCTTGTTTTTGCCTCAATCCTCTGCCAGGAGTTCTGCTGTTTTTCTTACACTTTGGCTCCCCACCTCCCCTAAGCTAATATGCGCTTCCTGGCAAATTAAAGGCATTCTGGACTGGAGCAGAGATTGTGGCTTGAGGGTAAAATTAACTCTACGAACTGAACAGTTTCCCCTGTTCATCAAAATGTGCAGTTAGAGGCTTAAAAATGTGTGTTTGTGTGTGTGTGTGTGTGTGAAAGAGAGAGAGAGAGAGAACTTGGCTGTCAGTTAAAAAAGAGAAATAAAAACCAGAGAGAGTAAAGTTTTCATGTTTGAGAGACCCCACTATATATTTATGTACTACTTATACTTAGTCTACGGTCATTCCCGCATTGTGCTTTTGTAACACTGAAATGCATACTCTCTCCTCTCATTTTTCATCTCTTACATATGTTGAACATTCTCATTGAGGGCTAGAGTAAGTTCTCATTATTCTTTTTGTGTTTAAATACTGACTTCTGTAGTCTTAACTGCTTAAATATCATTCACATTGCCCATGATCCATCTAAGCCAAATAGCAAAATGATGGTGTGCTAGTGACTGTACATACCATCCTTCAGAGTCTTCTTGAAAGCTACATGAGACAGAATATGGTAATGGATATATATATATATATATATATATATATATATATAAATATCTGATGTATAATACTATATGTATACACACACATATATGTGTGTGTATATATATAGAGAGAGAGAGAGAGATTGCTGCTCTACATTAAAAATTCTAAAGAAAATTGCATTCTTTAATTGCATTCTTTTACGATTTGCTTGGTCCATGCATACTTTTCTATCCTGTGGCATTGGTGTGCTGTGCCTTTTATGGATATCGTCAACCTGTGCTAATTGAAATGTTTATAAAATGCTGATTCTGAAATATTGCAGCTTAACAGTTCAATAGTTCTTTAATGGCCCCTCTGTTTTATTAATGAAATGATTTATAGAAATATTTAATCTCACTGATTTACCATTAGCATTAATGAGTCTAGTTATTAAGCACTCTATTTCCAAAGGCTATGAAAACAGGTCTGGCAAGTGTGTAGTATTTTGCGATGAGTTATTTGTGCTGAGATAGAATCAATGCTGTGGGAAACTTATTTCTCAAGTGGAACAGCATTATTTATGAACATGTAACTTGATGACTCTTTTTGTAATTTTCATACCATTGCTTTCTTATTTACAAGAAATTTAATACCAGTTATGAAAACCATCCCACAGATCTTTTAAAGACATTTAGATGATATATAAATATATTTTTAATATTAATTAAACTAAGATCTGACAGTAAACCATTTAAAAATACTAAACTGACCCTTGCAGAATATATAGGTTTATTCTTTGTGGAAACCACAATTGTAGTTCCTATTGTCTATGGTAAATGTCTATGGTAAATGCGATGACCATTCCTATTTATATAGACAGTCATCTTCAAATAAAAAATCAGACCCCACAAAACACATTTGTGTCCACTTAAGGCAGTTTTTTTTTCTTTTTTTGCATATTTGAATATTTCATATTTTATGGGAAGAATTTAAAGATCTTAAATATATTATGTGACATCTCTTCAATATGTGATGTCACATTTTATGTCCCTAAAACAGATGGGTGTTTGAAGGTTTTACCCTCCTTGACAATCTGAAACAAAACTATTTTAATTACTTATCTTGGGTATTAAAGAAAGGGATTTTTTTTAGGTTTATTAAGGCTTTGACGCTCATAGTAATGTTGGTGCCTCTGAGATTTCAGTGGCTATTTTGGATTGCAGATCTGTTGAAATAAATGAAATTGGGGAGGGGGAATAAGAATATATCTTCAGGAAAAGAAAAAGAAAAAGAATATGCCTTGAGGTATAAGCCATCAAAAATGAGGTCTCAAACTATTTAAGTTGAAATGACATCAGATGACTCTGCTACTATTACTCTCTCCATTCAACTTGTAATGTTGATGTATGATATATCATGATAGGGAACTGGCATGACCCAGTGACATAAAATACCAACATTATATGGTTTAGCCCTCTGAAATGGTATATTGCCCATTTCTCTTCTGTTTCCTGTTTGGAGCAGAATTTGTCTTTGAATTATTTGACAGCATGTGGATATGATTTACGTTGGCGAGTTTGATGACTAACCAGAAACTTGGGGATTTTATGAAGATCTCTCTTCTATCGGCTAAGCAAAATGTCTTTAACTTGTTTCCTAAAAGTAAATTAGTGGCAGCTCAGGATTTTATGGCAGATTATAATTTCACAGTTTTTATTCCTATTTAGAAAGGAATTTAGAAGAAAGAGATCTATGTGATTCTTTAACCACAGTTCAAAGAATTGAGGTATGATTCAGGTAATTTCAAGAGAAGACATTTATACATCTTTAAGTTTGATTTTGCTGTTTAGTCATCTGAGCCACTCAAATTAATGGAGCAATATAAATTCACAGAACTGATATTTTGCTAACATTGTACATTGATTCTTCAAAACAAAGGTGGTTGAATATGTGATTTAAAAATTATCTGAAGCTATCAGAAAGGCTGAAGACTTTTAAATTGCCAATGAGTTATTTTGCAAAAGGTTCACAACATACCCTAGGGGCCTTTTGTGATTAAAAAAAGGATAAAATTCCTTTTCTTAGGATATTTATAATTTTTTTAGGAGGCTTTAAAAGAAAATGTGAAATCTGAACAAATAAATAAATTAACATAAGCCCTTTGGGAATCCATAAGAGAGAAAGATTTGTAACGTAGAAGGATTGATACAACTTAGACTCTAAATAATACCAAGTGAGAATTTTTAGAAAACTTCAAATTATGTCAAGTAAGGAATTTACTGATACATTTTTTTCAAATGAAATTTTGAACTTTTACTTCTCTTCTTTCTACTTACACAGAATGTGTTCAAAAGATGAGCCCACACAGTATGCTGGATACAAAATATAGCAAAACTAAATAAAAAATAAAATGAAAATAGAATAAAGAGTAGTAACTGGAGATCATACTGCTTGTCTTTTTTTTTTTTTTAATTTAGATAAAGAAAAGAAATGTAGATGCATCGTTTCTTATTCACATCCCTAAGATTTACAGAGCTTTATAAAGGAAAACTCCTTACTAATTTATTTTGTTATAAATTCTGACCAGGGACGTCTGAGTGGCTCAGTGGGTTAAAGCCTCTGCCTTCGGCTCTGGTCATGATCTCAGGGTCCTGGGATCAAGCCCCCCCGCATTGGGCTTTCTGCTCAGTGGGGAGCCTGCTTCCTCCTCCCTCCTTCTCTCTCTGCCTGCCTCTCTGCCTACTTGTGATCTCTGTCTGTCAAATAAATAAATAAAATCTTTAAAAAATAAATAAATAAATAAATAAATTCTGACTAGAACCAATGCAAGTCTATATAGAGTTTTTGTTTATTCCACTTAATATAAATGCTTGTAAGTTTGCTGATGAAACATTTAGGTGTTATGCAATAAATAGTATAGTATATTAGTATATATATATGTGTGTGTGTGTGTATATATATATATATATATACATATCTTATTACATTTCTGAAATTATAGTGAATACAAATTCTGACCCATTTCCCCCAGAATTTCATCTCAGATAACTTGAATATAATTCAAGTTTAATGCCTTATTACCTATACCTTGTATCTCTTTGTTCTCAACATTAGTTTGTCTATAAGGGATTGTGATTGTGAATCTGGACATCATGACATGGATTAAAAGCAATAGAAAACTGATTTAGTTAGCCTGTGCCTTTTAAGGTACATGTTTTCTTTTAAAGAAAATAAAATGTAGTGTTTCAGAGCATGGGCTTCAAAGGCAGAATAATTTGCATTTGGATACCTGTGCTTTACTTGCTTTTGACTTTGGGCAAGTCATTTTGACTTTCTAAATCTCTATCTTTCTGTGAAACAGAGATGAAAACGAAATTGTATGCCTTGTAGGGCTGATATAAAAGCAAGGAAATGTTGCATGGAGAGAATTTAGGCCAATGCCTGTTTCATATTTGGGTTTAATAAATAGTTATCATAATGATAAATAAATCTGGTCTAAAATTAAAAGATGAAAGGGGGACTAAGAAAAGGATTATTTTAATGCATCCAGGATCAACAGGATTATCATGCTGAATAACCTCTAAAACTGTTTTCTAAAATAGATATTTCTAGAGTGCCTGGGTAGCTTGATGTTACGCTAAGTGTCTGTCTTTCGCTCAGGTCATGATGCCAGGGTCCTGGGATCAAGCCCCATGGCTGGCTCCCTGCTCAGTGGAGAGCCTGCTTCCCACTCTCCTCCACCAGCCCCACCACCCCCGCCCTGCTTATGCTCTCTTTCCCTCTCTCTCTCTCAAATAAGTAAATTATTAAAATAAAAATAAAATATGTATCTCTATGATTGGTTTCTGAAACAAAGATTTTATCTCTCTCCTTTTAACGTGTGGTAATCATACTTAAATCTTTTTTTTTTTTTTTTTAAGATTTTATTTATTTGACACAGATCACTAAGTAAGCAGAGAGAGACAGTGAAGCAGGCTCCCTGCTGAGCAGAGAGCCTGATGCAGGGCTCTATCCTAGGACCCTGAGACCGAGACCTGAGCCAAAGGCAGAGGCTTAACCCATTGAGCCACCCAGGTTCCCCCATGCTTAAATCGTTAAACATGTCTTAAGTTAGCTCATTTTGGAAGGCACAAAAAGGTGATAGATAAACAACCTATACTATTTAGTAGGACTGCAAGTTGCAGAGGATTCCAAACACTTTGTTGTGATTTCCAGTCCACATATCCAAAGACCACAAATTCCCTGAAATCCCTGTTTCAACCAAGTTACAGTAGAAGTGACTGGTTCTTGTCACAACTTGTCACAACTCTCAGTGAGAAAAATCAAGCGAAAATTATAAGAAACAAATCACTTTCAGAATAATTTATTCATAGATATTTTGAACCGAGGAAGACCATATAGAATTAGATAATGTAATACAACCATCATTTTATTTTATACAGGTGAGGATAAGAGACTAATTTGTTTGTCTAATATGACACAGGTAATAAATAGCAGAAAAAAGCCTAGAATTAGTTTTCTAAACCAGTTTTTCACCCTTTTCATAGTAAAACTCCAAGTGTATTATTTCAAAAAAATGTGCAAATTACGAACTCTTCTGTATGAGCAGAAAGACAAGGTGGTATTACAAGAATAAAATAAATATTATTAGGTGATATTTGAGGCAACTTTTATTGTAGTTCTTGTGATAACATGTATCGAGGCATACAAATGTACTTCATCATGCTAGGATCCACTCGCAATGCTTCATGTTGAAGCTCTTTACATTTGGTCAGCTTGCTTTATACCACAGTCCGCTTTTAGCAAACAAAGACAAAAATAATTTATAATAGAAAGTATATGCTGTGTCAGCATAAAAATATAGATTCTTAAAAAGGATGAAACTGGAACTATGAAAGGTATAAATTTTAAAAAATTGTGAGCCTTAGGAATTACAAGAAATGTCAAATCTTTATTTATTTATTGGATAAGAATTTATATTTATTTATAATTATTTTATGATCTTTGTTTAACTTACTGTATAAATATTACTTTCAAAATTCATTTTATTTTTTTGTTATTAATTTAGTGAATTCCAAGGGAGATCTGATATGCATACACACAAACACAGTTGTAGATACTATTAGCCTTGAAGTTATTTTTAATGTTGTTTTTAATATTAGGTTGTTAAATATGCTCTCACTGTCTTATGAGGGTTTAGAAAACTCCAGAGAAAACTGAGAGTCAGATGGTTTATGATTATACAGTATTTATTCCCCTTTCTACTTGTCAGATCTTGAGAAAGTTAAATGATTAACCTAAACCATAATTTTTTCATCTCTAAAATGGGAATAATACAATACCTATCTCTGGTGATTGTTGTGGCAATCAAATGTGACAGAGAATTAAAAAGTAGGTGCTCAAAATGTACTGAATAGTATCACTGTCCTTACCAACTCAAATGTGTAAGTTCCCCAGGTTATGTGAATTAGATTTAAGAATGAATTGAATTTTTGTTGGTGAGATTGCAAATTTAACATTTCTGGTGGGTAATTTGAGAAATTCTATCAAGTATCTTAAAATATTTTTGTGTCTTTTAACTTCTAATAATCTATTAAGTTTAAACTTCTTACATTAAATTTATGGGTGCACTCAAAAAGAATTTGTAAAATAGTATTCTGCAAGTATTCTTTGTAAAAGTTAGGAAACAGATGGATGTACTGTTTTGAGGCTACTAAAAATTTCTTAAAGTGCTTGAGGAAAGAACAAACTAATTCTTATTTATTGGATCATAATTCTAATTACAGGAATTTACTCCAAACATTTTATCATTGAACTGTGTCATTACTTACTTATAAAAATGCTCATAGAAGCACTTTTAGGATTATTAAAAACAGGGCTATGTAAAAATGTCCCCAAATAAGGAATTGTTCACTATATTCATATATTATGGAGTTACTAAGAATTTTTTATTGAAAATACTGAAAAATATAGAGAAATTTTCATATGTTATTAGCTGAGGGAAAAGCAAAGTATGGTTATAAATACATATACTTAAAAATATACTTATAAGTTATATGGATATTTTTGGTTTAATGCTAGTAAACTTCTGACTGCCTTCCTCAAAATCATCATGGGAAAAGAAGTACCAGTAGAAAACACTGACATAAAAGTACGAAACCAAATCAAACCATACCAAACTGCAAGGATGCTATGGCAAATCTGAGTGCCATCTTTTTTTTTTTTTTTTAAAGATTTATAAATTTATTTTAGAGAGAGAGAGCAGCAATGGGGAGGGGGGTAGACAAGGGAAAAGGAGAGTGAGAATCCTCAAGCCGACTCCTGACTGAGCACAGAGGCCAGAGGACAACATGGGAGTCAATCAGACAATAGAAGACCCTGAGTTTCTTTTTTTTTTTTTTAATATTTCAATTTCTCTTTAATTAATTTATTTTTTCAGCGTAACAGTATTCATTGTTTTTGCACAACACCCAGTGCTCCATGCAATACGTGCTCTCCCTATTACCCACCACCTGTTCCCCCAACCTCCCACCCCGACCCTTCAAAACCCTCAGGTTGTTTTTCAGAGTCCATAGTCTCTTAGGGTTCGCCTCCTCTTCCAATTTTTTTTTTTTTATAAACATATAATATATTTTTATCCCCAGGGGTACAGGTCTGTGAATCGCCAGGTTTACACCCTTCACAGCACTCACCATAGCACATACCCTCCCCAATGTCCATAACCCCTTCCCCCTCTCCCAACTCCACCTCCCCCCAGCAACCCCCAGTTTGTTTTGTGAGATTGAGTCACTTATGGTTTGTCTCCCTCCCAATCCCATCTTGTTTCATTTATTCTTCTCCTATCCCCCTAACCCCCCATGTTGCATCTCCATGTCCTCATATCAGGGAGATCATATGATAGTTGTCTTTCTCCGATTGACTTATTTCACTAAGCATGATACCCTCTACTTCCATCCATGTCGATGCAAATGGCAAGATTTCATTTCTTTTGATGGCTGCATAGTATTCCATTGTGTATATATACCACCTCTTCTTTATCCATTTATCTGTTGATGGACATCTAGGTTCTTTCCATAGTTTGGCTATTGTAGACATTGCTGCTATAAACATTCGGGTACACATGCCCCTTCGGATCACTGCGTTTGTATCTTTAGGGTAAATACCCAGTAGTGCAATTGCTGAGACCCTGAGTTTCTGACCTGACCTAAAACCAAGAGTTCACAGTCCAAAATCTGAGCTATCCAAGTGTCCCTTAATGCTTTCCTGAACTAGTGTGTGTGTGTGTGTGTGTGTGTGTGTGTGCGCACGCGCGCATGCTTATATGGAAAGTGGGTAGGTTCTGAAATACTGGGTTGGAGTTTAGCCAGAGGAGGTGGTTTTAAAATGATTTTAAGGTCTGATTTTTCATAGCAACAGTGATCACTTGCTTCTCACAAAGACATTAGCACAGCATTGTTACCTCTTGCAGTATTGCCTAGGTGACTGATCTACTACCATAGACACTCTCTCTTCCCGGTCAGTCCTCCAAAACCTTAGGCTTGGTAGATTACAACCTAGGAAGGCTAACTTCTCCATTGGAGCTTTTTTTTTTTGAAATAAGTAAAGACCATGAAACCCTGATCCACGTGATTGCCTAGGAGAGCTTTCCGAAAAGGAAAAGAACAACGGTTGTCTCTTTGGGGCTCTCCACCCTCGAACACATGGTGATGTCCTAACATTCTTTGACATGTCTTCATTGCACATTACCAGATAGAATATGTGATACTCTCAGTAGAAAATGAGTTCACAGCTAAAATAAAGTACATAAAGGAGGAAGGTGGAATAAAGGAATATATACATCATATTTATTTATTTATTTATTTTTAAAGATTTTATTTATTTATTTGACAGAGAGAGAGAGTGCACGCGCACAAGTAGGCAGTGTGGCAGGGAGAGGGAGAAGCAGGCTCTTCACTGAGCCAGGAGCCAGATGCAGGGCTTGATCCCAGGACCCCGGGATACAACCTGAACTGAAGGCAGCCGCTTAACCGACTGAGCCACCCAGGTGCCCCTATACATCATATTTAAATAACACTTTTCCCTGATTGCTGCTTTATGTGTGATTTTTGTTTCATTGTAATTTTTAAATTGTTTTCTGTATTTTCAGCTAAAAGTACAACATGACTGCCTAGTTTATATATATTATCAGACTAAGAAAGATAAATATTATATTGAACAGTATTTGATTTAATCAGCTGGAGGATTCAGAGAATTCTATATTTGTGAATAAGCTTTTATCATTGTTTTCTAATCTCCTTTAAAAGTTCTTATTTTTCTTTCCATGTTTGAATGTCACTTTTAAAAAGTAGTAAAAGATGTCATGTTGAATTTAGCAGTCCTCAAGACCACTCTCAATTTGAATGATTTGCTAGAAGGACTTACAGAATTCATGAAAGCTATTAAATTGATGGATATGGTTTATTTCAGTAAGAGTACAGATTAAGATCAGCAAAGGTAAAAGTCACATCAGGCAGAGTCCAGGAGAGAACAGATGCAGCCAATTGTCTTCTCTCTGTGGGAGTCTTATACACATGGGCTTAATTCTTTCAGTGAAAGTATGTGACAATACATTCAAAGTATTGAGGTTGAACTTCCTGTCAATGGAGAACTGTACTGTCCAGAATTTTTATTGGTCATTGTTCAGTCAACAGGATTGACTGCCCACCTGGCTGATCTTAGTTGCTTAATCTGCAACCCCTCTAGATGTGACACCGATACTGCATGGTCCATGGCTCCCACAATAAGTCACAGTGTTAGTATAAAATATCCTGGCATGTGGGCACCTGGGTGGCACAGTCAATTAAGCTTCCAACTGTTGGTGTCAGCTTAGGTCATGATCTTGGGGTCCTGAGATTGAGCCCTAGGTGGGGCTCCATACTCAGTGTGTGGTCTGCTGGAGATTGTCTCTCCTTCTCCATCTGCCCCTCCCACTCATGCTCTTTCTTTGTCTCTCTCTAAAATAAATAAATAAATATATATATTTTTTTTTTTAGATTTTATTTATTTATTTGACAGACAGATCACAAGTAGGCAGAGAGGCAGGCAGAGAGGGAGAGAGGAGGAAGCAGGCTCGCTGCTGAGCAGAGAGTCCGATGCAGGGCTCGATCCCAGGACCCTGAGATCATGACCTAAGCTGAAGGCAGAGACTTTAACCCACTGAGCCACCCAGGTGCCCCTAAAATAAATAAATAAATCTTTTAAAAAATATATCCTGGCATGGCTCAAGGCCTCAGGTAAACAAAGACATCTTATTACAAAGGATATTCCAAGGGCTAAATGTTATGTCCCAGGAGCTAGGGAATGGTCAAACCTTTCTTTGAATATGCAGGACTTGGACAACACAGGTTGTCTGACAACCCAGGTTTATTGACTTCATCTTTTCTTGTACACATGTGAAATCTGCTTTATTTAATACTTATGTTTCCAGTAGGGATGAAAGAAGTACTGGGAAATTACTATCAAACTTAGTAGAATTATTTGTACCAGTGAACAAAATCCAAAAGGCTTAACTGTTAGTATTACAGAAGAGACAGTATGGAATAAAAAGAAGACTGATTCTGGGGATGCCTGGGTGACTCAGTGGGTTAAGCCTCTGCATTCAGCTCAGGTCATGATCTCAGAGTCCTGGGATCGAGCCCTGCATCAGGCTCTCTGCTCAGCGGGGATCCTGCTTCCCCCTCTTTCTCTGCCTGAGTCTCTGACTACTTGTGATCTCTCTCTCTCTCTCTCTGCCAAATAAAACCTTAAAAAAAAAAAAAAAAAAAAAAGGAGGACTGATTCTGGATACACAATGCTTGAGTTTATATACGTGCTCTATTATCTAGCTAGCCATGTTACCTTTGGTAAATATCATAAGTAGTTGCCTCAGTTGCATTATGTGCAAAATGAGGGTTTTATTATAGTTCATTCACAAGCTTCTTAGATAATTGAATTAATACACATACACAACTCAGATTGTGTTTGGCAGGTAACAATAATGTGGTAAATGTCAGCTTGTTTTATTATTAACCAAATGCAGATGCGTACTTACATCATTTGAAGAGCTCTATACCTACTACTATTGATTATTTATTTTGTCATCTTTTTCATTTGACAAATAAATGATGTGAATGAATATATGGGTTTCTATACTTCTGAGAAATTTTACCTCCTGGGAAAATTCGACCCTTTTCTCACTCACTGGCATCCATTTAAGTTCTGATTTTCCACTTTACATCAGATATGAATAATTTTATTGCCAAATAAAGATAAAATGAGTTTATCATATGTATGAGCTAGTACATTGAATGAAACGAGTTTATCATATGTATGAGCTGGTACATTGAATGAAAGCATTATTGGAGGTGATTCTCTGGATGGGTCAGCTGCACCTATCTCCAGGCTTTGTTATTTTTCTGTTTAAGTATTATATACTTGGGGCACCTTATTTGGGGCTTTGTTATTTTTCTGTTTAAGTATTATATACTTGGGGCACCGCTTAACATTTGGTTAAGCGGCCAACTCTTGGTTTTGGCTCAGGTCATGATATCAGGGTCATGAGATCAAGTGCCACATGGGGCTTCATGCCCAGCATGGATTCTGCTTGAGAGTCTCTCTTCCTCTCCCTCTGCCCCTTCATGCTCACTCTCTCCCTCAAATAAACAAATAATTCTAAAAAATGATAAAGATTTACATACACAAGAGAGGGAGTCAGATTAATATCACTTATGTGTCCACAGCTTAACTAGGAAAAGTTAAGAAAACTTGAAGGACAGCCCCACTAATTCCTTTTTTATCATGGTAGTATAAACTCTCTGAAAGAAGACGTAGGCACTGTTAACACCCTAGGATTTGGGATGCTCTTGCTTGTAAACAGAGTCTTTCACTGTAGTAAACAATATTATCCAAAATCAAAGTCTATGAGAAGCATAATGTGATGGTCAGATACTCAAGTACCCCCAATGGCCTAGTTTAAACCATGATTTAAAGTACCAGACCAGATGATTTCAAGCTCTTTTGATACCATATCTCTTTCAGTAAGGATGTGATACCTAGAGTTGGGCCCGTGACTCAAATATTATGTATATTAAACTTGAGAACTGTGTATGCATGTTCAACTACTAATTATTTTTACATTATAGATCATGTACAAAAATATAAATTAAGCAGGGTGAGATATAAAAAATAGAAATAAAAATTCTAATATTTTCTTCTTTTCCTATCTTGGGTGCCTGTTCTGTGTTGGAGGCTCTTACAAAGCATTGAATGTACAATCTGTTAGGTATCCTATGTAAATGCTATTTTTTTCTTTCCATCAAAATTAGATAGCATCAAACAGCCACAAACCAGAGGTATGGCTACAGAACAAGTACGTTTCATTATAGTTTGATGGCAGATGCATGTGCTTGGTGAAGGAGAACCCATCAAGCTTATCCTATTTTTGTTATATAGAGGGATGCTACTAGAACACATTGTCCTTAGACCTGGGAGCTGCTCTCCAGTACTGTTATTGCTATCCGTCTAGTGATTCTCTAAAACATTGCTTGAACATTGCTAGTGATTCTCTAAAATATTGCTCTCTAAAAACCCTTTCTTTCCCAGAATGCAGAATCATTTGGTATGGCTTCTGCCTCCTCTAAATAACTTTCTTCTTTTGTGTTGTTAACAGGTCTGTAAGTCACCACTATCAATGTGCTCTTTCCTTTAGACGAGGGAATTAGACAATCCCTGTGCATCAGGCACAATCACTCCAGTTGAGCAGCTAGCAATGATGATTTTCCTTTTGACAAATTTTGCACAGCTTCAGGTTCCTACAGTTCTCACTGGTCTGACCTCTGAATAAGTTTTTGTTTTTGTTTTTTAAGATTTTTATTTTATTTATTTGACAGAGAGAGATCACAAGTAGACAGAGAGGCAGGCAGAGAGAGAGAGAGGGAAGCAGGCTCCCTGCTGAGCAGAGAGCCCGATGCGGGACTCGATCCCAGGACCCTGAGATCATGACCTGAGCCGAAGGCAGTGGCTTAACCCACTGAGCCACCCAGGCGCCCTGAATAAGTTTTATTATACAAAATATAATGTGCTGTCCTTGCTGGTGGAGATTAGTGAGAAGTTAAGTGGATAATTGTAGATTTTACAGGTTTTTGAACTATTAGTAATTGTTTAGCTTTGATATTATAACTCATAATATAATCAAAACTCTTTTTGGTAGGCCTATTTCCAATATGTCTGGAGATACATGATTTTATACATTTAGTAGCCCATGAATAAGTTCCAGAAGTTACTTTTAATAAGCCAAAGAGATACCACAAACTCCAAACATTAAATTACCTCTTTTTTTAGGATGTCAAAAGAATATTCAGATATTAAAATATTTTAATTTATATAAAGAATATACCAAAAGATCAAAACAGCCTATGTCTTCATTAGATAGATAGAAAGGAATATGTGATATGTGTTTTTTTAGCATCCAGTTATAGATAATGCAGTTTGGCCAATTAGTAGTCCAAGTGCCAATATTTTTGACCACTTTTTAACCTGTAAACAGTGCTTCAAATACATTAGCAAACTTTTTCAGTAAAGACTTTCTTCAGCACTTCTAGTATATGTGCTGCCGAAGCGAGCACTCTTCAGCACTTCTAAATGGACTTATTATATCATTATCATATATTATGAAATTATTTGACAAAGTGGACTTCATTTCAAGGTTCTTAATTTATGTTGACCAAAGTTTTGAACCAAAAAGAATCAAAAAATGTTTGCGCTTAAAGCAACTATTCAACATGTACTAAGATAATACAAATTTACCATTTCTTTAAGACTTGTTAAAGAATAAAAATGTAGTTCAGATTTTTTCTAAATTACCATAAATTCTAAATTGATGTAGTTAAGTATAATGGGGAAATCTTATCTGATATAATAAAAAGATGACCATGTTCTTTTTTAGGCAATATGTTAAATCAGTATTAAGACCATACATAATTCATCTTCCTTTATAAAACATAAAATAAGGATATTTGTCATACAAGAAAAATAATACAATCCTACTTTGCCTCAGCAAGAATATGCAGTAAGTCCTTGAGATTGTATTGTCACATCACTGACTACCCAAACTGACAACAGATAAGATCACATAGAGTCGATATACATGTTGCTATTCTTGTATTTTTCTGTGTAGATTTCATAGCTTCTACTACTCTTTCTTTATAATCCTCAGATAAGGGATTGAGTTGTTACTAAAGGGATTTTTGTGACTTTCCAAAGATGAAATAGGTGGCCTACAGATTCATGAGAATTATAGCAGCATGAGCATGAGGGGACTTAACAATATTGAATGTATTCCAATAACAATCTTTTAAGGAATTCACTAGGAGTGGTTTCTCAAAAAATAATACAAAAAGGAAAGTGAACAAGAGTTTTATTATAACCTTTGTATATGAACTTTTAGAGAGTAATAGTAAAGAATTTGAAATTGCAAATGAAATTGCATTTTCCAAATTGAAAATGCAAAATAAATTGTGTCAGTTCAAAATATTCTCAGAAGTCTTCTTTGAATTAATTAAATGTCTAATTTTATCATATAAGTTATCACCATGAACAAAAATCTCTAATTCATTTGTCTGTCTTCCCTGCTAGAATATTAGCATACACAGGCCAGTTTTCATCTCTAATTCAGCCTTGCATGTACCCAATCCCAATCAGAGTAACAAGCACTCATTAAATATTTATAGAATGAATTGAATAAATAAATATGTTAGTGTATATTTAAACAAGGATATATGTGTGTAAATTTGAGTGTATAAGTCCCTTTCTTTTCACTAAAACTGATCTTTTAGGAAATTAGCCTCTGACTTTTTTGCTGTGATTTATTGATCTGTTTTTTGCTTAAGAACATATGAAAAGTAGGTTTGAAACTATCGATAGTAAAAGCCATTCTTACTTTGTATTATACATGGAAAGAAAGATTCTTGAAGGTTTTTTTTTTTTTTTTTTCCCCTTGGTGATGATGCTGTGACTCCTTGTTTCTAACAGTTTTACTTTTAGTGAACTGTCAAGAGAAAAACAAAGAACAAAGCATAGGAGCATTAAAAAAGTCAGACAGTTTGATAAGTGTATCCTAATTACATAGGAAATTTTTCAGTAACATATTAGAAATGCATCGGCCCTTTGTACATTGTGGCATATACTTCAAATATAAATTTTCTTGCTGGAATTTGAAATTGTATTCACAAAAATGTCAGTGAATAAATGTATAGGAATGAGAGGACTTATAAATTATGTAGCAGTATTAATATGTAATGAAAAATTATTTCTGACCATCTTTCTTAAATATTATCAACAGCATTTTGATAATCTTTAAATATTGTTTTTATTTTATTTGTATTTGCACTTACTTATTTACAATGATTTTTCACCCTTGTATCAAACCGCAGTATAAATACTACACAAAGTTTGTGCACCCTAATATTAATTGAATTAATAATTTTGAAAGTAAGTGACAAAATGAATTTTAAAATCTACAGTCAAATGAAATGTCTTTAAATCTGCATTCTATTTGGAATATGTAATTCTTTTTCTTTTTATTCTTAGAGCATATTAAATGCTATCATAAGCTCAAGTGATTTATTCTCCATTTCCATTTTTGAGCTTTCATATCTATCATTAATATAATTTTATTTTTAATTAGAAAAAAGTGATAATAGAACAAGAAAAATCATTCGTGAGTTGAGATATATATGTATTATACATATATTTTTTTTTAAACATGTAAAAATTGGGTTATTTTGTTCTTTGTCCTAAGAGTTTCTTTGAATAGGTAAAGTAAGGTGTGGGAAGTTTTTCTCCAAATTTAATATATCAATAACTCTCCATTTAAAATACTCATATTCATATGTAATTTATTTCCCAAAACTATTCCAGCCATCTTCTTTCTTTTCCTTAATTAAGTTAATTTTGATATTGTACCTCCACAGACTTTGGTTCAGGAATAATTTGAACTGACTTCTAAAACCCTCTTAGCAAAGAGATTAATTTTTAAATATTTGCTCCCTCAAGCAATAATTTCACAGATATAATTGCAGTGAACCACACCTATGCTATTATTAGATTAAAGTTAATTTTATAGCATTAATCCAAGTAAAATAGTTTAAGTTAAAGAGCTTAAAGATTCCTACAAAACAGAATATTGTTGATACATAGCCATAGAGATCTACATTGATACAGAGTTTTAAAGTTGGAAAATATCTCAGTGATTGTATAGTATATACATTTTCTTTAATAATTGAAAGAAAATGTCGATCAAGAATGATAAATGTCCAACAAACCAGAAGTGTGTCTCATTTCTAGTATTGTGCGTGTTTTTGCCTTCTACGAGTGTGTAATATGTTATTATTTTTTGATACTGTATTTTCAGCTAAGGTTTGATTTTCAATCCCTAACTGTATCTCAATAGATTCTACTCAGATGCTCCCCTGTTAAAATTCATTAAGAACAAACAAAACTAAAGGTATCATTTTCCAAATCTGGGTTATTGGTACTAAGGCTTGAAATACTGAAATTAGCATTTACTCTCCTCTCCTTTAGAAGCATTCATTAAGTAATATAGTACCTAGCAATACATAATTGGTATAGTTCCGAGTATGTTACATGGATCATCTGATTATATCTCAAGTGAATCTATAGATGCATCATAAAATATAAATGAATCTGTACTTCCCACTTAAAAAGGGTGAAATGATCTTAGATAATAGAACTTGCTTATGGACACATTGTTATTAGTTTTCCAAGGCTGTGGTGGAGACCATCTGATGGCAGAACTCTCTCCTATAACTACCATAATAATTGTCCCACTAGAGATGTTCCTTGAAATTTCTTCCTTTATTTTTCTTTCATTTCATTCTCCTATGACTTTATTCCACAATCATCTGTTATCAGATGCCTGTGGAGGAAGGAGAGATGAAAAAGATATTTCGAGTAAAGAGATAGTTGACGTAATAGCAGTTTGTTCAGAATAATAGATTAGCAAAGGATAGAAGTAGGTTACATTTTTTAAAAGCTGCAATCTCAAATAAAGGCAAGTGAAATTAAGTAAATGTGGATTTTAGAAACAAGATGTATGCTTTCTGGAATGTCGCATTTCACAGCTTCTAAGACTTGGCTGGTACCCTTTATGATTGTTATATATATATGTCATTGACCTTATTTTTTTTCTGAAATAATCCTCTCAGCTGAGATAGTTCATTGACTGTTTTATTTGATATTTCTACTAATCAAGTAACTGAACATTCTATATCAAATCAAAATTCCAGGTAAGACCATAGGGCACTTGCTTTTTGGGGGATTGTAAAAGTGGGTTATTGGCCAAGTCTAAAAGTAGATAAATTAACATGTTGATTTCAAGCATCATCTAGTAATGACGTGCAATTTAAGAATTAAAAAAAAATATATATTTTTTTAAATTTTAAGATGCTTTATTTATTTGAGAGAGAGTGAGAGAAAAAGAGAGAACAAGAGTACAAACATGGGGGAGGGATGGAGGGAAGGGGAGAAACAGACTCCCCACTGAGCAGGAAGCCTGATGTGGAACTCCATCCTACAAACATGGGATCATTACCTGAGCCAAAGGCAGATGCTTAACCAACTGAGCCACCTAGGTGCCCCAGAATTAAAATTTACCTTACACAAAGTATAATATATTTAGGCCAAAGCCAAAATATAAATGTTCCTGAAGAGTTAATGCTTTGATAATATAACTTACTATAGAAGAATCTGTGAGGGGAGTTCATATTTAATAAAGGCTACCATTGTTGTGTTGTTGTTATTATATTAAACGAATCCTGAAATTCTCCACTCTGATAGCCACTCCGGTTCTAGTTTTTCTCAGACCCTGCATGCAGTGGGAGATTTAAGGAGATCTTAGCATGGGTGAAATGAGAAAGGAAGTCTTCCAAGGGTAATTCCTTCCACAGAGAATACTTTGAGGAAAAGACAAGTTTATCAACTAAAAAAATAAAGTGATTCTTCCCAAGGAGGTGACCCTATAGTAGTTTTTAACCTTTATGTTTTATTTGTCCTATATTTTTGGTTACATTATGTTTTAAGTTGGATTTTATAAATATTCTTAGTAGTTCTAAGTGAGTTATAGATCATGTTTTGATCTGTTCCTGGACAGGAGTCTTTTCATATTTGGAATAGTAATACTAATAACAATAATTTTATATATAAAATTTTGCCTAGTCTCAAATAATTCCTAAATCATAACCCAAGCTTATCATAAAACTAGCTAATCTGTATCTAAAGTAGGAATTCATATTACTGAACTAAAATGGGTTTAATTGTTGAAATTCAGATATTTCAACCAAATTAATTGCTAAAAACATAACCTGAAGATTAATGAATGAATGAACATGATTGCATAGTATAGGTGGTAATTGATATATTTTTTTCAAATACATGGGTTTTGAAAATATAACAAAACATGACTGTAATGTTTTTAAACATGTAATGGACCTATTTTGTCTACTAATTATAATTAATCATTTAATATTTACTTCATATCATTTAACATTGTTATAGTCACATACTGAATAGCATTTCCTCTTTTTTTAGATATTTAATTCCAGTTAGTTAACATACAGTGTTATATTAGTTTCAGTTGTACAATATAGTGATTCTGCACTTATATACACCACCCAGGTGCTTGTCACCACAAGTGCCCTCCTTAATCCCCATCACCTATTTTACCCATCCTCCCACCCACCTCCCCTCTGATAACTATCAGTTTGTTCTCTATATGTGAGTCTGTTTCTTGGTTTGCCTCCCTCTCTCTTTGTCTTTTTCTTCCCGTTTACTCATTTGTTTGTTAAATTCAATATGTAAGTGGAATCATATGGTATTTGTCTTTCTCTGACAGACTTATTTCACTTAGCTCCATTCATGTGATTGCAAATGGCAAGACTCCATTCTTTTTTATGAGTAATGTGTGTGTGTATGAATGTGTGTGTGTGTATATGTGTGTGTATGTGTGTGTGTGTATGTATATAGATAGATAGATAGATAGATAGATAGATAGATATGCGCCACACGTTCTTCATCCATTCATCAGTCACTTGAGCTGTTTCCATAGTTCTTCATCCATTCATCAGTCACTTGAGCTGTTTCCATAGTTTGACTATTGTAGACAATGCTACTATAAACAGGCAAGTATCCCTTGGAGTGTAGTTGCTGGATTGTAGGATAGTCCTATTTTAAACTTTTAAAAAAAAACTCTATACTGTTTTCCAGAGTGACTGCATCAGTTTGCATTCCGACCAACAGTGTAGGAGGGTTCCCCTTTCTCCACCTCTTTGCTAACACTTGTTTTTTCTTGTGTTATAGATTCTATTCATTCTGACAGGTATGAGGTGGTACCTTATTGTAGTTTTGATTTGTATTTCGCTGATGGTGAGTGATGTTGAGTGTCTTTCTTTTCATGTGTCTATTGGCCATCTATCTGTATGTCTTCTTTGGAAAAATGTCTATTCATGTCTTCTGCCCATTTCCTAACTGAATTATTTGTATTTTTGGGTGTTGAGCTTTATTAGTGTTTCATGTTTTATATTCAAATCCTTTATCAGATATGTCATTTGCAAATATCTCACATTCTGTAGGTCACATTTTAGTTTTATTGATAATTTCCTTTGCTGTACAGGTTTTTGTTTGAGGAAGTCCCAATAGTTTTGTTTTGTTTTGTTTTGTTTTGCTTTTGTTTCCCTTGCCTCAGGAGAAATATCTAGAAAGAAGCTGCTAGAGCTGGTATCAAAGAGGTTGCTATCAGTGTTCTCCTCTGGATTTTTATGGATTTAGGTCTCACCATTAGGTCTTTAATCCATTTTGAGTTTATTTTTGTGTTTGGTTTAAGAAAGTGGTCCAGTTTCATTTTCTTACATATTGCTGTCCAGTTTTCCCATCATTTGTTGAAGAGACATTTTTTTCCCATTGGATATTCTTTATTGCTTTGTTGAAAATTAGTTGAACATATAGGTTCGCTTTGGGGTTTTCTCTTCTGTTCCATTGATCTGTGTGTCTGTGTTTGTGCTAATACCATACTGTTTTGATCACTGCAGCTTTGTAATATAACTTTGAAGCCCAGAATCGTGATGCTTACAGCTTTGCTTTTCTTTTTCAAGGTTGATTTGGCTATTTGGGGTCTTCTGTGGTTCCTTACACATTTTAGGATTGTGTGAAAAATCTGTGAAAACTTGTAAAATATCCTGATAGTACTTTGACACGGATTGTCAAATTGTAGTTTGCTTTGGGTAGTATAGACATTTTAATAATATTTGTTCTTCTAATCCATGAGCATGGAATGTGTTTTCATTTCTTTGCGTCATCTTCAATTTCTTTCATCAGTGTTTTATAGTTTTCAGAGTACAAATCTTTTACCTCTTCAGTTACATTTGTTTCTAGATATCTTAATGGGTTTGGGTGCAGTTGTAAATGGGATCAATTCCTTGATTTCTCTTTCTGCTGCTTCAGTGTTGGTATATAGAAATGTGGCGGATTTCTGCATGTTGATTGTGTGTCCTGTGACCTTACTGAATCTGTGTATCAGTTCTAGCAGTTTTTTTTTTTTTTTTTTTTTTTTTTGTGGAGTCTTTAGGATTTTCTACATATAATATTACGTTTTCTGCAAATAGCAAAAGTTTTCCTTTTTCCTTGCTGATTTCAATTCCGTTTATTTCTTTTTGTTGTCTGATTGCTGAGGCTAGGGCTTCCAGTTCAATGTTGAATAACAGTGGTGAGAGTGGACATCTCTGTCTTATTTGTGCCCATAGAGGAAAAGCTCTTGGTTTTTCCCCATTAAAAGTGATGTTAGCTGTGACCTTCATATATGGCCTTTATTATGTTGGGGTATATTCCCCTCAGTCTACTTTATTGAGGGTTTTTCTCATGAAGGGCTGTTGTAGTAGTATTTTCCCTTTTAATTGAAGGATTTAGTAAGATCATCTGTTAAGCATCCCTTGTTATATTCAGTTTCAATATATAATCACCATCATATCTGTTTAGCTGTTTTCCTTTTCTTTTTCACTGAAAATTTTTTTTTTTTTAAAGATTTTATTTATTTAATTGACAGAGAGAGATCACAAGTAGGCAGAGAGGCAGACAGAGAGAGAGGAAGGGAAGCAGGCTCCCCGCTGAGCAGAGAGCCCGATGCGGGACTCTATCCCAGGACCCCGAGACCATGACCCGAGCCGAAGGCAGCGGCCCAACCCACTGAGCCACACATAATTTTAATACCCATTTTTTTTTTTAAACCCCAGATCACTCTAGTTTTTCCAGAGATATCACCATTTTCAGGTGAAAGGCAGACAGGAAGAATACCAACTCATGTAAAACTTGGGATTCCTGAGTCTCGAAAATCAAAGATCCTGCCACTTGATTTGATAGAGACTTTATAGTAGCTATCACTAACATTAAGACTTTTCCCCTTCTCATAGACTAATTCCTGAGGGTTTGAAAATACATGAAAACTGGTTCTGTTTCTGTGGTTTATTAGAGCCTATGCACAGGTGGAGCTTAATCTGTCGTAATTTTTAAGATGCTTAAAATCAAATATTTTAGTGAATAGTATTCCTCCCTAAATAGTATTTAAACTATATACCTTAAAACTAATGAAGATTACTTTGAAATATATGTAAAATATATCCCTTTTAACATCAAGGAAAGCATTAATATGTGAAAAAACAAATTAGATGTCCTTAGGCACATAATGCCCTTCCATTCTGACCTGTATTCCTGAGATTCCTGAATTAGGTAATAAGATTGCTGTAACATTTTTTTTTCTTTAATATTTCCATTGGTAAAGTAGGACATGTTTTTCCTTAATGTACCAGTTTCCCTAGGCTGCTGTAACAATGTACTGCACACTGGTGGTTTAGAACAATAGAAATGTTTTCTATCATAGTTAACTAGCCCAGGAATTTGACATCATGTTACCAGCATCTGTTCCTTCTGGAGGCTCTGAGTAAGAATCTGTTCCCTGATTCTCTCCTAACTTCTGACAGTCACTGGCAGTTCTTGACATTTGTTGGCTTAGAGCTTTTTAACTCCAGTCTCTGCCTCCATTGTCTTGTAGCCTTTTCTGTGTGTCTGCAAGTATCTGTCCTCTTCTTATAAGGACACTAGTCCTTGGATTTAGGGCCTGCCCTAATCCAGTACATATTCATCTTGTCTGACTGCATCTGCAAAGATCTTATTTCCAAATAAGACCCACGTTCTTAGTGTCTGGGTGGACATATATCTGTGGAGAACACCCATAATACTCAAGTTTCCTATGTGAGAGTTTTTTAACTATTGATGGTATAATGGATGGTCCATATGGAACTTGGTGCTCAATTAATTTATGTTTTTCTTTATCCTGGGATGTACTAGTATAATTAATTGAATTTTAGAGCATTAAAGTTTCTATTTTTATATATGAAAGATGATAATTTCCATGTACTTTCTACTTCTTGATGAGACCATGCAAAATAGTAATTTATAACATGTTGGACTAAGGAAGTTCAATAACTTAATAATATCATTAGAATGAGAACAATTGTCATGTGCACTAGTAATCTGTTATGTGATCTTGGGTTAATCACCCACCTACCTAAAAATCTGCATAATTCATATATAAAGTAAAGAGGTTGAAGTAGAGTTATAGATGAAAAAGCAGTAGCCTGTGGGTCAGTTAACCATTGTACATATTTTATTTGGCCAGCAGAATTATGTAAAACAATGAATTTTATTTTTTCCGTGTAAGATTTGTACTTTCCAGTTAATCATAGGCCTTGTCCCTTTTTAAAATGTCACATTGACTACTTCATATTTAGAACATTAGTGACCCCTAAAGACATCTGATATGTGACCCTAGAGTTTCTAACTGTGTAGTCTCACGATTACTAAGTTATAGATTATTTTCAAAATTGTAAAGTCACATTCTGTGACTAGTTTATCATATTCAAAAATGTTATAAGTTCATTTGACTTCGTAAAAGACAGCCATTTAATAGGTATAAAATACTATTATGTTGCAATCTCTTTCTTACTGCTTGAAGTACCACTATGTATTAAGTGGACATCTGCATTTAGCTTTTCATTATGACTTCTAGATTATTTCTTTGAGAGGTTAAAACTAATTCAGCTCCTATCAGTGGATATGAGTAGTCACAATTGCCTCTGCCCAAGGACACTCATGTAAATCAAATGTTAATTTCATCTCTGCAAGGTGCCATTAAAACAGCAATAAGCTGTCTGCCCACATTTCTGCTTTGTGAAGACAACATGCATTTAAATACTCTTTTATATCTTTGGCCTTATGCTCACTAGAGAAATTTCTATTCAGAATAATTTTTGCTGCCAATGTCTGTCCATTTTCTCTCTCTTCAAAATAATATCCAGTCCTTGGAAAAGTCTTAATTGGTACTGACATACAGACCAGTAGTTGGATATCTATATTCTAAATGCTAGTATAATTAAATATCCTACATACAAATGGGTTTTACATATAAAATTAATCTAAGATGTAGAATTCTCCTTTAAGGAGGGAATGAATCATGCATGCCACAAAAGACGCTTGGGTCTCAAAGAAGAGACAAATTGTTATGGAAGTATTTATTAAATTACAGTGCTAAGTGCTACAATGAAAAATTCTCATTCATGAGAAGACCTTTTCCAGGTACAGGGCTCAAAGAAAGCCTCTTAGAAAAAGGACCGTTCTTTCTTTTTTTTATTATTGAAAATACAATGTTACATTATTTTCAGGTGTGCAACATAGTGATTTGAGAATTCTTTTATACTATTTTCACCACAAGTGTAGCTACCATCAGAAGGACAATAATTTTTTTTTTTTTTAAATTTGATTTAAATGGAGGGGCACCTTGGTGGCTCCATGGCTTAAGCAACTGACTCTTGATTTCAACTCAGGTGATGATCTCAGGGTTGTGAGACCGAGCCCTGCCTCTCCCTCCTCCAGTTTTGCACCGGACATGGAGTCCTTTTAGGATTATTTCTCTTACCCTGTCCTTCCCGGCTCCCACGTGTGCACATGTGCACTCTCTCTCAAATCAATAAATCTTTTTTTTTTTAATGTTTTATTTATTTATTTGACAGAGAGAGAGAGAGAGAGATCACAAGTAGGCAGAGAGGCAGGCAGAGAGAGGGGAGGAAGCAGACTCCCCACTGAGCAAAGAGCCCGATGCGGGGCTTGATCCCAGGACTCTGAGATCATGACCGGAGCCGAAGGCAGAGGCTTTAACCCACTGAGCCACCCAAGCGCCCCGACAAGTCAATAAATCTTGTTTTAAAAAAAGTTCTAAGGTTTTTGCATTACTTAAGAAGTGGTAAAAGTTCTAGTTTAGAATAGATGCTACTGTGTCAAGGAGGTAGATTGTAATCTCTTGGCTAACCACTGAAAGAATAATACACTGTAAGATCTAATAGATGAGAAAGGTGAAAAAGAAAGATTAATCCAAAAGAAGTCAAGATAGAAGAACACGGGAAAAACAAAAAGCAAAATCATACACTGATAGCAAAAATACTGATAAAATCAGTAATTACAACAAAGCGCCCGAAATGTGTCAATAAAAGAGAAATATTGCTAATCCTATAAAAAATAGTATGCTACTTATATTTAAAAAAATCACTGAATACTAGGGTTCAAAAAACTCTAGATGTGTAAAAATTCACATATATTTACATAGTGAGCAATACACATCTAAATAACCTGAGTCAGAAATTGTCATGAAAGGGGTGCCTGGGTAGCTCAGTGGGTTAAAGCCTCTGCCTTTGGCTCAGGTCATGATCCCAGAGTCCTGGGGATCAAGCCCTATATCAGGCTCTCTGCTCAGCCGGGAGCCTGCTTCCCCCCTCTCTCTGCCTACTTGTGATCTCTGTCTGTCAAATACATAAATAAAATCTTAAAAAAAAAAAGAAATTGTCATGAAAACTAAACATATACATGTATATGTATTATATATGTAAATAATAATATGCATACATATGTGTATGTTTAACCTAGTGTTCACATATTATTGCACAGCAAAATTAGTAATGAACTAACACCATACCCCATGGGAATTTATATTGTTGAGTGAATTTGTTGGAAACAAAAATACTGAAAATCAATTATCTAAATTTATTCCTTAATAAATTAGAAAAAAAAGTTAATAAACTACCTTGAGTCATCCCCCATAAATAGAAGGAAACATTAAAAATAAGTATGAAAATGAGCGAAACAGAAAACAAATGCACAATGTAGAAAGTCAACAATGTCTAAAACTATTTTTTTTTAATTGATAAAACTGATGAACCACTGGAATGGTAAGGGGGAAGTCACTTTAGTGTCCATAGAAGAATAGTTATTATGAGAAAAGTTAGACTAATTACGTAGAATTTAGATGAAATGAAAACAGACACAACTTCCAAAAATGGACGCAAACAGGAATAGAAATATATATAGTCATATATTATTAAAACTGTGCAATAAATAATAAGATACATTCACACAAATAAAGGTGACATTTTTAGTGGAGTTTTTCTAATATATAAGCCTAAACTTGGATGAGTTTTTTTAGTGGATTGATATAGGGAAGAAATAATGCTAACTTAATAATAAAAAAAGAAGTGCTTTAAATGTATTTTATAAAGCCAGCATAATCTTGATTCCAAATCTGGAAAATAATATATAAGGACATAAATATATAGGCCAATCTCTTTAAACAAATAGATGCAAAAACTCTTGAAAATGAAAACCCCTTGAATGATGTTCAATTTATTCTTGAAACACCATGTTAATTTACCATATGAAAAATCAATTTACATCTTCATATTTATAAAACTAAGGTGAAAAATCACGTAATCATTTTATTAGATAAAAAATTTCATTTTATAATATTTAATACCCATTTATGATAAAACAAACCAAGCTCCTAGAAACCCAGAAGTAAAAGACAGTTTTCTAAATGTGATAGAGTAGCTACACTGAATTTGCAACAAACATCCTACTCTGTAATCTTTCCCCTGAGACTGAGATTGAGACCAGAATGTCCACAGACCCCAATCCTATTGAACATGCAATGGAGACCATGGTAACATTAAAGTGAGGGATGAGATTAAAGTCTGAGAAACAAATTAGATGACTCTAAAAGTGATCTTCCCAAAAGTATTAATCTGAATAAATCATTTCCTTGTTCAAAACCTTCCAGTGGATAAAAGTTAAGCTTCTTAACCTGCTATACAAGGAGCTTCATGACCTGATAATTATCTCGTTACCCTCTAATCAAACCCTCATCCACTATGACTTAATCGTCCCTACTGAGGAAGAAGGTAAAGCAACTAGAATGTGATCCACTTCTGTGATTATCCAGGGTACATTGCCAGTCGAAAGTAAAGAAGGCAGACAAACCAGTCTAGTCTTCTTCTCAACATGATTACGAGATGTCCAAGTAAATGGTCAAATAATATTTATGGAGAGGAGAGCTTTTATCCATGAAATTTTCTTCACAAGGTGTTCTTGTATAAACATTTCTTATAATATTAAAACCCAGAATCATGCGCCAGATAAATTCATATAAACTAGACTAGAAAATAAAGATTTTTCATAAACTAATATCACTCCATGATGTGGGTTAATAACCTGTGTAACTAACTTAGTGGTCTGGTCTACACTGAGCCAGAAGGTACATGTCCAGTGCAGTGATGGAGAATTAGTAGAACCACCATCAATGTTCCAGGCCTCTTCACTTGGCTGAGTTTCTGTATAGCTTATGTCCTCAAAAGTATTGATAAAGATAGATAATGGCTAAAATCTCTAATTCATATAAGAATGATTTTACAAGCCAATCCATTATTTTAATTTATAGCCCTTTATTCGTTCATTGCAAGTACTGTTATTATCACTTTGAATATATTATTGACACAGAAGATTAGACCTTTGCTATTTTTTAATGGATCATTAAGTTAGAAGAGCTGAAGGTAAACAAGTAAAATACAGATTTATTAAGGTAATTTCAAATGGTTGAATATTAGAAGACATTAAATAGAGAGTGCTTGTGGCAAGGAATATATCAAATAGGGAGGACAATAATGAAAATTTAAAATCTGAGTGAAGATTTCAATAATTTGTGTATGAGAAACTTAAAATGATCTGAATGAGGCATGTGAGAGATGAGAATCAAAGCTTAGTACTCAGGTAATAAAAGGAGAAGTGGCAAAGCTCTCTGATGAGTTGAATATGGAATGAAAGAACCCAAGGCTAAGTCTTTGGTTTGGGATTGAGTAGTTAGGTAAATGGTAAAGGCATTATTTGGAATGAGTAGACTTAAAGAAGAACAAGTTTGAGAGGTGGGATTGAAGGGAGGAATCACAAGTTACTTGACATTAAGTTTGAGATAGCTCACTGTCATACAAAAGGAGACCTTGAGTAGGAATTTGGATATCTGTGTCTGGAGTTTAGGGGAAAATTCTGGTCTGAAGTTACTAATTTAAGTTATCAGCACATAGGATCTATTTAAAGAAATGAGACTCCATAAAATTAGCGAGGCAGACTGTTCTATAAACAAGAGAAGATACAAAAGACTGAGTCCTGGATCACTCAAATATTTAGCAAGTGGAAGAAAGAAAAAGCTGGGAAAGGAGCCTTGGAAGAACAGGTAATGAGATTGGAGAAAAGCCAAGATTGTGGTATACCATAAGGTAAATAAGAGACATGTTTTAAGAAGGAAGGAGATAAAGGATGACAAGTTGCCAAAAATTTAAAATGAGGGCAAGAAATTATGCATTTGATAAAATGAATATTGGTGATCTTGCAGAGTGGTTTTAAAAGACTCCTGTGTGGTGGGGATGGGGTGGGGTGGAGAAGAAGCCTAATTGGAAGGTAATCAAGAAAACATGGGAATTAAGACTGAGGAAGGTATTAAATATTATATATTCCTTTAGCAAGGGCTGCAGAAAAGTGAGGTAGCAGCTGGGGAGAGCACTTGCATTATCTATGTATTTAGTAGAAATAATCCACCAGAGTGGGGATATTGATAGAGTAAAGAACGTAACATTAGGAGAACAAAGAACCTTCTGTTCAGACTAATTGAAGTGAGACTCAGGATACAAGTTATAGTTCAGATTTGGAAAGAAATTGCACTATTTTAACCAGAGAAAAATTTAACATAAGGAGAAATAAAGATGGACACTGCTAGTAGGAAAATTAAGGTAGATATGTTCTCATTACCTTCATTTTGTAAGATAATTAGGAAATAAAGTTATCATTATTAAGAGGTACAACTAGACTAGGATATTGAAAGCTTAATGACGGAAGAAAATATGCTAAAAAATGTTTTGGTTAAAACAAAACATTTCCTAGTGAATTCTCCTAGTGCTGGGAGATAGTATTGAGGACTAATTTGAAATTGGGGAGCATAAAATAAAGTGAAAAGTCATAACCTATACCTATACAGTATACTCAGAAAATCTGAGAAAAATCGAGTTAAACCAAAATTGTCTTTGCAAGCAGAGTGTAATTAAGGAATAGAGGGATAAGAGAGTGAAGTGTATATGTAAAGGAAGGATTAAAATGGAAAATAAATGAGAACATGAAAGAGGTGCTGGACAAAGAAAAAATTATGGGGTCATTACATACTGAAGAAAAAATTATGGGGTCATTACATACTGATATGGCTGAAGATCAGATACAATCAGGGCCCAAAATGATCTAAAAAATAAGAAGCTGTGGTCAAGGAGTGGGATGATTGTAATAAAGAATTTTGGATGTGGGGCTCCTATTAGAGACGACAAGCTCTGGAACAGTGCCCTCAAAGAGGATATTCCCATTTTTTTGGGGTGGAAAATTCTCCTGTGTAAGTTAGCTGCCCATTGTACTTAGCTTCCCTGGCCCCAGCTTGGTAAATGCCAGAAACATCCCTCCATTACAATAACTAAATACACTTAACGTATTTGCAAACCATTCCTGAGTTACCTCCCAGTTAGAAACCACTGGTGCATATATATGGTGGCTCCATGGATACACTCATGGAAATGGAGAGTCATTTGGAACTACATTCTTCCTTAACCATGCTATGCCATCTTTTGGATCTTTTGCATCTGTGTCTATTAAATATTAGTTTTAAATATCAAGGACCAAATCCATCTTTTCTGTTTTCTGTTTAGCACAATAACTAGCCCACAGAAATCATTCAAAGGTATTTGAATAAACATGTAAAATGATTGAACCTATTTGCCCTGTTTTACTTTAAGTTTTGCTGCATATCTTGCAGATGCTTTTTGATGAATGATTGCATCTTACTTTCCTAATGAGGAGTTAATAACTGTGTAATTTCCTTCTGGAATGCTAAAGAGAAGTTCTTTCCTGTCTCAGAGTTCAAAATATACCGTACAAGAAACAACCAAAAATCTAGGCTGTTGAATTCAATGTATATTGCTATATAGTCATGTGTCCTGATAGGCTTATCCAAGTAATAGGGTAATTTTTAAACATCCATCCCAATACAATATTTACATAGTACATCTGATAAGGTAAAAATACATTTGATAAGATGAAAAGTGAAAAGGAAGATTGAAAGGAAGACATTAGATTTTAACTTGACTTCATTACATTTTAATTTGAACTCAGTTCTTTTCAAGACATTATTTTAGGTGCTTTTTATATGGTTAAATAGTTCTGTTTCCAATCCAGCTTTTTAATATATGAAATCAAAGAGATTTTTTTAAGTCATAAAATTATTCTCTAATTAATTGATGGAAAAAATGAATAAGGTGATTTAAACCAATATGAACTTTTATGAAATTTCACTAATTATTGCAATAACTTCAGAGTAAAATAAAATTATCCATGCAGTAGGCAATGAATTTATACTTAGTATCACCATGACTTCACAGATGTTAAATTAACCACAAAGGAACTCTTGGGAGCAATCCAAACTTAATAGGAATGGACAGGAATGCTATTTTAAAAGGAACATGAAGCCAAATATCTGGTGTACTGATTCAGTCCACAATAATGTGTCAGTATTTCTCTGCTATTTTTGTAGATAGGGATTATATTTTTGCTTCTAATCTTAGACCTCTTTCTTTCTCAAAGAAAGCTTAATTTTAGAACTGGACTACTTCTCCCCGCCTCCCCACTCTCTCTCTCATAAAAACCAAACTATTTTTAGGCTTCAGGTATTTGTGTCATTAAACCAATGTGACAAGGCATATTTTGAAAGGGAACATGACCAATAAAATTGGTTTCAAACTGTGAGTGTGTGGGTATTTCTTTAATTCTGGAATAATATAACAATTAGGTCTCAAAATCTCTTGAAGTGGCTGCCTGCCAGGCTTCAACACACAGCCCCTTAAAGGTGTCCCTTGATAATCAGAACTTGCTTGTCTGCCATAACATTGGGGCTCTTGGCAAAAGACTTTCCCAACTTATGGGCTTTGGGAGATACAGCCTTGGGCTCTGTTGGAGTAGTTGTTGAGCATCTGCCATGCCAGAATGCCCAGGATTTCCACTGGCAACAGTATGTCCTTGCCTAGGCAAGCACTGTGAAGTATAGGAGTTCCAGAAGACTCCCACAAGGCTGTAGACAAGGAAGCCAGTTGCCAGGCTGACAGTTGTGACTGCCAGCATCAAACAATTGATGTTAAACTATGGCGGCAAAGATATCTTATGAAACTCTGTAAGAATATCTGCATTTGAAATATCTCTGTGTCATCAAATAAACTTGACTTAATCTCTGGGTCATCAATAGCCTGAAGAATCTGAGAGAAATGAAAGTACTCAGAACTAAGGTTGAGGATTAATTAGTCCTACACTGGAGCACACCTTTTTCTTTTGTATTATTCCTGTAATATAGCTACTGTTACTGAACATGTATCAAATGTCAGAAAGTGTATTAAATGTTTTAGATACCTTAGATTTTGTATTCTTCATAACAGCTTCCTGTGTAGGCAATACAAGACTCAATTTCAAAATTGTGAAATTGACACTAAAGTTAAGTCATTTGCACAGGGTCAAGGCAAATAAGTAGGAGAGCTAGAATTTGAATACAGGTTTTTCTGATTCCAAAGCTGCTAGGTCATCCTGCTTTTCCAATGGCTTTGTATTTTTTATTCTTATTCTCAGGGCCCATTAGAGCAGAGACGATCTAGGTTTAAAAGACTTTATGTATTGTTTGAGAATTCTAGGTTTAGGTATCTTAGGGAGATTTGAACAAAATCAGTTCTGTTAGGGTCACCTGGGTGGCTCAGTCAGTTAAGTGTCAGGTCAGGTCATGATCTCAGGGTTTTGAGATGGAACTCTGTGTTAGGCTCCACGCTTAACAAGGAGATTCTTGATATTCTCTTTCTCCCTCTCCCTCCTCTGCCCTGTCCCATCATAGGTTCTCTCTCTTTGTAAAATAAATAAGCAAACAGACAAATCTTTAAAAAAACAACAACAAAATTAGTTCTGATAAAAATCTTTATTTTTAAAAATTTTTTTATTTTTACGATTACTTATTTTTTGACAGAGGGAAGTACAAGCAGGGGGAGCAAGAGAGGGAGAAGCAGGCTTCCTGCTGAGCAGGGAGTCCAATGTTGGGCTTGATCCCAGGACCCTGGGATCATGACCTGAGCAGAAGGCAGAAAATTAACCAACTGAGCCCCCCAGGCACCCCAGTTCTGATAAAATCTTTAATAATTCTTTGAATATCAAGGATGTCGACCTTGGCTTGACTTGACTTACTTGAAAATAACTCAGGGTTATTTTCTTATCTCTTTCACTGAGATTCTGCTTACCTTTGGATAAGCCTATCTAGAGCATATGTGTTGCAATTAGACATTAGAAAAATTGCTTAAAAGAGAGATTTAGAGGAATATGGTACAATCTGATGATAGCTTTTAACAACTGACGTGAAAAACTAGTTGGAATCAACATTATGTTTGGATAATACTGCTTACCCATGAAAAATATCTACTACACAAAACACAGGTAGCTATATAATTTTCATTACCGTTTATATCAGCGTCGTATATTAAGAGAGACACATGGCTGAGAATCCCTGTTATAAAACAGACAGACTCATAACATAGTCCAGGGAAATTTCTTGTCTTCTAAATACTAAGTTAAATAAAGTGGATATTTTTAAGAAAGTTCACTTTACTCTGAAAGAAATTATTTATAACGATATGATAGTTTATCATTTGTTCTTGTTGGTTTAAATGTTGTCTGCTGTTGTATGTCCTTATTCATTTATTAAACTATATGTATATGAAATGTAATAAAGAACATGCCCAGGAAACAAAAAGTGCTATCACCTATTCACCCAAAGAATAAGTGTTCTCCTTTTCAGACCTCAATTACATCTACATCATGATGTGTTTGGAGAAGGTAAAACACAGCTATAATAAATATTTGCAAATTTCAAGATTCCATACAGAACAGGATTTTATAGGGCGCCTGGGTGGCTCAGTGGGTTAAGCCGCTGCCTTCGGCTCGGGTCATGATCTCAGGGTCCTGGGATCGAGTCCCGCATCGGGCTCTCTGCTCAGCGGCGAGCCTGCTTCCCTCTCTCTCTCTCTGCCTGCCTCTCTGTCTACTTGTGGTCTCTCTCTGTCAAATAAATAAATAAAAATCTAAAAAAAACAACAAAAAAAAACCTGTATGCCTCATATGGGCATACTTTATAAAAAAAGAACAGGATTTTATATTCTTTTGTACTCAGAATCTGTTGTTAATGATATCACTGTAGGAAATGATAAAAAGAAGGCAACAAATGCTATATTCAAAAGATGATTTGTCTTATTTCTTCATCTTGGATAGATGGATCTGAGACACCATGTGCATACAACTGAGAAGGGGGGAAAAACCGGGAAAAGATATAAAATAGCATAAAATGACCCTTCTTTACTTTTGCATTTAGCCCATTTTCAATCATTTCTCAGTCTCATGGCCTTTACGCACATTTTCTGTCTGCTTTAAACTCATCCTGCCCTCCAGTTAAATCTTTGATACCCTTACCTGAAGCACCACCTCCTTGGGGAAGTTGTGCCTACTGTACCGGTCTATATCAAGCTCTCTATCACATATTTTCATAGAGCTGTGATAATTTCCTTTAGAACCTTATCTGAGTCTGTAATGTTATTCATTGATTTAATTATTTGATTATCTCGCCTCACTTGTCTGAGGGAATAAGGATCATGTCTGTTTATTTTTTTCCATTTTTTCATATCATTAGCACACTGCTTGGCACATAGTTGTTGATAAATCATCCTTGACCGAATTAATAAATTAATGAATGAATTAAAGTTTAAATTGGATGTCTATTTAAAAATCAAAGAAGAACTATCCAAATAATGTGAAATCATTAATATACTCATAGTTTTGAATGTACTGTTTCTCTCCTTCTGGAATATTATTATATTTATCCTTTAAGATTCAGATTAAATATTATCAATCCTGCTTCTTTGTGAAATATTTTTTCACTTGCTGAGAAAATTTTAATTACTGCTCCCCTAAGAGCTAATGCTTTTGGCCATCTACCTTGAGAAACAGTCACTGGTCTCAAAATGAGAGGCATGCTGAGAAGACTTGGACCTTTTACATTGAAGCTGAGCTTCCCCAGACAATACAAAAGCAAGGATAGTAACCACATGTGAGCATAAAGACACTGAATGTTTAGGTTTGTTTATTAAATAACATTATTACAGAAATAGATGACTAATAGAGCTATTAACACTTTAATCCAGTGACATCACCCAGGGATCAAAGTAATCAGATTTGGTTTATAGTGGTATTAATACATGTGAATAATTATTTGTCCATATCTCACAATTAAAATATTTTGCTGTATATAATGGGATGTGCTCTAAAGTCATTTAAAAATGATTAGAACAAATTAAAAAAAATACTGGAAACTTTGAAAGATGGATAGATGGCTTTGCTTTCTCTTTCAATGCAACTTCAAAACTAATTATCCAACCCCTTCTCCTAAACCCGGGTCAAAAAGTAAGAACTGTTTTTTACAAGATTACAGTTTATTTTTAGTGATGTTACTTAATGACAGATTTAAGAAGTATTAGTCACTGTATTCAAGTCTGTTTGATATCACATATTATCTAAGGTTGTGTATGACCTAGTGTATGACCTAGGTTTTGCATGATAGCCAGATTTTTGCTGTAACTAATTGAACTAACCTCTACTCATAGTAGGTTGAGTCCAAGACAAAAAGGTGCCATATCAAATGGTCTCAAAGGGATGTAACTTGTAAGACAATTTGGATTTCCATTGATAATAAAAATTGTTCTGTTAACTAAGATCTGGGTTCATGGTAGTTGTTAAATAGCCATGATATGAATAAGTATAAAGGCACATTGATATTGGTGAGACAGAATTGGAGGAATACCCAAGAAGGGAATGCATACCATACACTCTGACTTAATTGGGATGGGGTGTGTTCTTCCGTTTCTCTCTGTCCTTGTATCACTAGTTGGGATCCTGTAGCCATTAGCATTCACAAGAATATAGGCTTGTACTAAGAATCTTTCACCTCAGACATTTGTGACTTATCTATTCTGTCAGGGATAGTTTTTTATTCATTTTTTCATTTCTTACAGGCCTGGAAAATCAGCAGTATGATTACGAGCCACTGTATTGTGCCTTATATCTGTCACATTAATATTTCTTTTCAACAGTAGGGAGATTCAAAAAGGGATTTTCACTTCTTTAATCGAAGTGTGTTTGAGGGTATGATAGTCTGATTTTCCTACTACTGTCATCATCCTGAGATGGAAGAAAGACTGAATTGAAGTAGTAGTAGGATGTCTCTCTAAAAAGCTCAGATGACAGGAAAGGTTCTTGAAATTCAAACTGGTTTAGTGATGTGGAGAACAAATGCCAAAGAAAAGAATTAAATTTTCTTACAACTTAGAGCCCACTGGCAAGTCCATGAGACAGGCAAAGTGACCTTCCTCTAGAACTCCACTGCCCCAATGTTAATACTCAGCTAAAGGCAAAAGGCAATGTTCACTTAACATCATCCCAACCTCCAGGATCCTGTAAGTCTCCTTTAACATATAAAAATTACTTTGGAAACTTCCTTGGTTTCTCCCTGACCCTCCCCAAGATACATGTTAGCAGTCATCCTCCAAGCATATGGTCCACTGATATACATCTGAAAGGTTTCATTACTCAGATTTTACTAGACAGTAATAAATGACAACAAGGTCCTGGAAACCCTGCTTCCAAAATTCCTTAGAAACTTACGCCATCCCTAACCCCCTCCCAACTTGAAAGGATATCAGCCACTACTCATAATCCCAGTGCAGCTCTTTCTGCCCAGAGGTCCTGTCCCTGTGCTTTAATCAAACTACATTTTTCGCACCAAAGATGTCTCAAAAATTCTTTCTTGATTCTTTGCTCTGAACCCCAACATTTTTACCTCACTTAATACTCCCTTAGTGATTAGGAATGAGGAAATCAGAGTATCAAAAGATTAACATTAGCTGACATGTTTTATGTTCACCTTCAAGAAGGATGCAAAGTGGTGCCTTCATTTCTTGAGTAAAGAAGTATGTGACAGGTGTTTGTGAAGGGTGAGTGGAGATATAAAGAAACTGAAAAAGAGGAATGACTTTCTAGGTTCTATTACAAATATTTTTCATTGTGTCTTCAGGAACTGTGCAGGGTAATAAATTTCTGTTAGGCAGCCTTATATATCTATAAATATTGTTCCAAGTAAGCAGTAAGTATAAAATAGAAAGATGTTTCAGTTCAAGTACTTAATGATTTCATTAACTACCCAGTGTCCTTAGGTCCATACCAAAACCACTTCTGGTTTCAATTTTCTTATCACATGAGGAAGTTGGATTACAAACCTTCCCTCAACCCCTTTTTAGCTCCACCATTCCCCAGAGCCAAACAAACTTTAGCTCAGATTATTTAAAAAGAGGCTACATAGCTAAAATACTTGAATTTTATTGGCCTCTTATGTCCAATACTTAAAGTTATCTAAATGATTAGGACTGCCATCAGTTATCTAAATGATTGGGACAGTCATACAGTTTTACATTAGTAACCAGATCTAATATAAAATATATGTATATATGGTTAAAATGACCAGACTTAATTGGGTAATTATACAAAGAAATAATGACAGATTTTTAGGGCTCAACTATCTTTAAAAATGTAACAGTGCATTCTTATGATTCTGGAAATGGAGAGACTGATACACTTAAACATAAGTAAGGAAACATATATTCAGTTTATGTGCTACATAAATACAGTGTCAGAATAATTTTCTTGGAACTTCTGAGATGATATACAGAAATTGTAATTGATGTGAACATTTTAGTTGTATATGAGCTGTGCTCCTACAGTGGAAATAATGACAGAATCGTTTTACCAGTTTGGCTTGCACCTCTATAATGATTGCAGCAATAGTTTTAAATCTCTGCAATGACTGGGGTGCCTGGGTGGCTCAGCAGGTTAAGTGTCTGCCTTCCGGTCAGGTCATGATCCCAGAATTCTGGGATAAGCCCCTGCTCAGTGGGAAGACTACTTCTCGCTCTCCTGCTCCCCCTTGTGTTCTTTTTTTTTTTTTTTTTTTTTTTTAAAGATTTATTTATTTGACAGATAGAGATTACAAGTAGGCAGAGAGGCAGGCAGAGAGAGAGGAGGAAGCAGGCTCCCAGCTAAGCAAAGAGCCCGATGCGGGGCTCGATCCCAGCACCCCGGGATCATGACCTGAGCTGAAGGCAGAGGCTTTAACCCGCTGAGCCACCCAGGCGCCCCCCCCCCTTGTATTCTTGTGTTCTTGCTCTCTCTCTCGCTCTCTGTCAAATGAATAAATAAAATCTTAAAAAAAAAAATTTTTACAATGATTACAGGAACATTTAGTATTGGATAATAGGTAGAATGGGTGACCTTTGAAAACATTTTCTTCCCTTTTATGTTTAAATTGTACAGGCTATGAAAATTATAAATTTATGCTCAGTGTCTTTACATAGCATGATGAATTAGCATGCTTTCTTTGAGAAAACCTCACTTTACAGACTCATTAGGAAAGTTTGATCTCTTGCAGAACCATGGAGTGGGTGGTACTTGGCTTCTGGTTTCCAGCATATTCCTAAAACCCTTGGAATTTCCTAAGTGATAAGAGCTGTTAAGGTATCTTTTGTTATGTTAATAGATTACCTTAAGAAGGCACCTAAGGGTAGGGGCTGGTTGCTATAAGAGCCAACCATCAGAGTAAAGGGTTGGAATTTTCAGCCCTATCTCCTTTACCTCTCTGGAGGGCATAGGGGCTAAAGGTTGGACAAGTTGCTAAAGGCCAGTGATTTAATCAGTCATGCCTATAATATGAGGCTTCCATAAAACTCAAAATGATAGGATATCTGAGAGCTTTTGGGTTGATGAAAACATGGAGGTGGGGAAAGTAGTGTCTGGAAAAGATGAAGAAGCTCCTCAACCCTTCTTACATACCTTGACCTACACATCTTCTATGTCTAGGTCTTCTATTCCTGAATTATATCCTTTCTAATAAACTCTTAAGTAAAATGTTTCCGAGTTCTGTGCGCTGTTCTTTAAAAGTAATCAAACCCAATGAGGGTGTCTGGGGAGCCTCCCGTCTATAGCCAGTCTATCAGAGAGTAGCTGACAACTTGGGGCTTGTGACAGTTATCTGAAGTGGGGGTTTGGGGGTAGGAAAGGCAGTCTTGTAGCAATGACCCTCCTTAACCTGTGGAATCTCCAGATAATGTCAGAACTGAGTTAAATTGTAGGATACCTAATTGGTGTCTGGAGAATTGTTGGTATGTGGGACGTCCCCACCCACCCATGGAATCCCACATCAGAATTTAGTGGGGAGAACCCAAAAGAACTTCCTGCTCATAAAATACCCAGTCATTTTTATATCGCTATCAATAGACTTAAAAGTGCCCTTTCTGTTGTGAGTGATTATCAGTATGGTGCTATTATTTATTTATTTATTTTAGTATGGTGCTATTTTAAAACTGAGCAGATTTTGAGTCAGATTTGTTTCTGCTCCAGGACTTACTCTGATTTTTATAGATAAAATACAGTCAAAATTTTAAGGTGCTGAGAAAGACTAGTCAAAGGATTTTGACTGTCCTTTCATTTTCTTTCCATTCATATGTTCTACCACATTTAAATATCGCTCACACTGCTTTCTTTCCTGAGTTGAAGGCAGAATTATTTCCATCTATGTCTTTCTTGTTTTTCTCTGTCTCTTTCTCTCAAATGTAGGCTGTTAGAAAATCCAGTTGTCTACATCCTCAAAATATATCCTGAATGATTATTATCCCTTACTGCTTTTTCCCTGATTATCTCACTGGGATTATTCTAATGTCCTCTTAACTAGTACTCCTGCTTTCACTTTTCCCCTCCACTGTTAAATATCTACTTAGGAGCCAGATCATGAACGATAACATAATCTTGATCATGTATTTTTGTTCAAGACCTTATAGTGTCTCACGTTTTTCTCAAGTGCCAGTATGTCACTGAACTAACATGAGTTTGCTCCTTGCTGAGTCATAGACAGATACTAGACCTGGTGGAGTTGTCACACATGGGAAACTTCATTTGCAGCAAAGAAGGAGATAACAAGGAATAACTTCCAAAGCCATGACTCTCTGAGCAAGGGGGATTAGATTGCTTTTATTTAGACTTAGGATGAATATTTAGATAAGGAAGTCATATCATATGTAGAGGTGGGCATAGGTTGTGCATGAGCCTTAAGGAAATGTGCCTATACACACATTTTATGGTACATAAATGAGGCTTGTGCTTCTTGGGAGGAGATTTTAGTCTTATAATGAGCTAAAAGTAACTGTCAGTCACTTCCTGGGTCACTCCATGGCCCATCTGTGGAGGTGTGGGTCGGGGATTAAGTTCAAAATGATCTAGGTGGTCTGGGCCTGTGAAACTCTTTGCCCAGGCAGTTGTCCCTGCTTGAGGGGTAATTTCGCTTTCCATCACTGGAGGCTGTGCCCCTTGGGTCTTTCACCTGTGTTAAGTGGCAAGCTAGAAAAAAGAACTTAAGGAAAAATGTGGGACAAAGGTATGTTGGTATAAGCAAATGAGCAATAAAGCTTAGGTCTTGAGGGTCTAGCTGGCCATGATCTGCTCAGAATTCTGGAAAGCAGTTAATTTATCTGTTCCGTTCACTGATGTGTCTTTAATGCCTTAAATAGTATAAGTACAAAATAAATGCTGAGATAATATTGATATATGAATTATGTCTGAGTAGTTATTGAATTCCTGATCTACCTTGGATTAACAGGACAAATGACCAACTTAGAGACTTCCAATAAGGGGAATTGTTCTTACTTGTTTTATTGCCTCAGTTAGGGTGGAAATGATGGGCCCATGGGGATAGACAGTCTGAACAACTTTATATTACTGAAGTTAGTGTTATTGTGGTCATAATTCTATTTTATTACCTCCTTTGGGACACTGAGGGCCACGTATCTATTCTCTAATAGAATCATGATAAAGTATGAAAACATAGTTTCTGGACAAAGAAAAACTTCTCATAGGAATATGGCAACTTTAAATATTCAGTGTTTACAATATATAAAAATATGGGGAAGAGATACACAGTTCTTGATATAATTGCATAGTCACAGGTGATTAAATAAATCCCCCTTTTGTTAAAAGAAAAAAAGAGTAATCAATACATAGTGTCTTCAGCATCAAAAATTTCTCTCCTTCATTTTCTTCATCTGAAACCTTTAAACTGGGCTACTGTGAAGAATATTTCCATATTTGAATTCTATTCGTAATCAAGAACTCTAAAAATGGCACAATAAGGATCTAACTGATACGATTTCTATGTTTTTAAAAGTTTTCAAGAAATTGTTGAAAAAATTATTCTTTTTTTTTAATTAACATATAATGTATGATTAGCCCCAGGGCTACAGGTCTGTGAATCGTCAGGCTTACACACTTCACAGCAATCACCATACCGCATACCCTCCCCAGTTTCCATAACCCAACTCCTCTCTCCCTACCATCCCCCTGACAACCCTCAGTTTGTTTTGTAAGATTAAGAGACTTTTATGGTTTGTCTCCCTCCTGATCCCATCATGCTTCATTTTTTTCCTTCCCTACTTCCTAACCCCCTCACATTTCCTCTCAAATTCCTTATGTCAGGGAGATCATAATTGTCTTTTTCTGATTGACTTATTTCACTTAGCATAATACCCTCTAGTTCCATCCATGTCATTGCAAATAGCAAGATTTCATTTCTTTTGATGGCTGCATAGTATTCTGTTGTATACGTATACCACTTCCTCTTTATCCATTCACCTGTTGATGGACATCTAGGTTCTTTCCATAGTTTGGCTATTGTGGACATTGCTGCTATAAACATTTGGGTGCATGTGCCACTTCGGATCACTACACTTGTATCTTTAGGGCAAATACCCAGTAGTGCAATTGCTGGGTAATAGGGTAGCTCTATTTTCAACTTTTTGAGGAAACTCCATGCTGTTTTCCAGAGTGGTTTCACCAGCTTTTGGTTTTGATTTGTATTTCCCTGATGCTGACTGATATGTAGCAATTTTTCATGTGTCTGTTGGCCATCTGAATGTCTTCTTTGCAGAAATGTCTACCCATGTCCTCTGCCCATTTCTTGATTGGATTATTTGTTCTTTGAGAGTTGAGTTTGGTAAGGTTTTTTTTTTTTTTTTTTTTTTTTTTTTTAAGATTTTATTTATTTGACAGACAGAGGTCACAAGTAGGCAGAGAGGCAGACAGAGAGAGAGAGAGAGAGAGGAGGAAGCAGGCTCCCCGCAGAGCAGAGAGCCCGATGCAGGGCTCGATCCCAGGACCCTGGGATCATGACCTGAGCTGAAGGCAGAGGCTTTAACCCACTGAGCCGCCCAGGCGCCCCTGATAAGTTCTTTATAGATTTTGGATACCAGCCCTTTATCTGATATGTCCTTTGCAAATATCTTCTCTCATTCTGTCAGTTGTCTTTTGGTTTTGTTGACTGTTTCCTTCCCTGTGCAAAAGCTTTTGATCTTGATGAGGTCCCAATAGTTCATTTTTGCCCTTGCTTCCCTTGCCTTTGGCAATGTTTGTAGGAAGAAGTTGCTGCAGCTGAGGTCGAAGAGGTTGCTTCCTATGTTCTCCTCAAGGATTTTGATGGATTGCTGCCTCACATTGAGGTCTTTCATCCATTTTGAGTCTATTTTTGTGTGTGGTGTAAGGAAATGGTCCACTTTCATTTTTCTGCATGTGGCTGTCCAATTTTCCCAACACCATTTGTTGAAGAGGCTATCTTTTTTCCGTTGGATATTCTTTCCTGCTTTGTCAAAGATTACTTGACCATAGAGTTGAGGGTCTATTTCTGGGCTGTCTATTCTGTTCCATTGATCTATGTGTCTGTTTTTGTGCCAGTACCATACTGTCTTGATGATAGTATGTACATACATATTACAGTATGTAATAGAGCTTGAAGTCCGGAATTGTGATGCCACCAACTTTGGCGTTCTTTTTCAATATTCCTCTGGCTATTCGGGGTCTTTTCTGGTTCCATATAAATTTTAGGATTATTTGTTCCATTTCTTTGAAAAAAATTGATGGTATGTTGATAGGGATTGTATTAAAAATTAGAATGCTTTAGGTAGCACAGACATTTTCACACTATTCTTTCAATCCATGAGCATGGAACATTTTTCCATTTCTTTGTGTCCTCCTCAATTTCTTTCATGAGTACTTTATAGTTTTCTGAGTACAGATTCTTTGCCTCTTTGGTTAGGTTTATGCCTAGGTATCTTGTGGTTTTGGGTGCAATTGAAATGGGATTGACTCCTTAATTTTTCTTTCTTCTGTCTTGCTGTTGGTGTATGGAAATGCAGCTGATTTATGTGCATTGATTTTATATCTGGACAGTTTACTGAATTCCTGTACAAGTTCTGGCAGACTTGGAGTTGAGTCTTTTGGGTTTTCCAAATAAAGTATCATATTACCTGCAAAGAGTGATAGTTTGACTTCTTCTTTGCTGATTTGGATGCCTTTAATTTCTTTTTGTGGTCTGATTGCTGAGGCTTGGACTTCTTGTACTGTATTGAATAGCAGTGGTGATAATGGGTACCCCTGCTGTGTTCCTGACCTTAGCGGAAAAGCTCTCAGTTTTTCTCCACTGAGAATAATATTCGCTGTGGGTTTTTCATAGATGTCTTTGATGATATTGAGGAATGTACCCTCTATCCCTATATTTTGAAGAGTTTTGATCAAGAAAGGATGCTGTACTTTGTCAAATGCTTTATCAGCATCTATTAAGAGTATCATATGGTTCTTGTTCTTTCTTTTATTAATGTATCGTATCACATTGATTGATTTGCAGATTTTGAACCAACCTTGGAGCCCTGGAATATATCCCACTTGGTCGTGGTGAATAATCCTTTTAATGTACTGTTGGATCCTATTGGCTAGTATTTTGGTGAGAATTTTCACATCTTTGTTCATCAAGGATATTGGTCTATAATTCTCTTTTTTGATGGAGTCTTTATCTGGTTTTGGGATCAAGGTAATGCTGGCCTCATAAAATGAGTTTGGAAGTTTTCCTTCCATTTCTATTTTTTGGAACAGTTTCAGGAGAATAGGAATTAATTCTTCTTTAAATGCTTGGTAGAATTCCCATGGGAAGCCATTTGTCCCTGGGCTCTTGTTTGTTGGGAGATTTTTGATGACGACTTCAATCTCCTTACTGCTTATGGGTCTGTTCAGGTTTTCTGTTTCTTCCTGGTTCAGTTTTGGTAGTTTATATGTCTCTAGGAATGCATCCATTTCTTCCAGATTGTCAAATTTGTTGGCGTAGAGTTGCTCATAGTATGTTCTTATAATTGTCTGTATTTTTTTGGTGTTAGTTGTGATCTCTCCTCTTTCATTCATGATTTTATTTATTTGGGTCCTTTCTCTTTTCTTTTTATAAGTCTGGCCAGGGGTTTATCAATCTTATTAATTCTTTCAAAGGACCAGCTCCTAGTTTCGTTGATTTGTTCTAGTGGGTTTTTTTGTTTGTTTGTTTCTATTTCATTGATTTCTGCTCTGATCTTTATGATTTCTCTTCTCCTGCTGGGTTTAGGCTTTCTTTGTTGTTCTTCCTCCAGCTCCTTTAGGTGTAGGATTAGGTTGTGTACTTGAGACCTTTTTGTTTCTTGATCAAGGATTGTATCACTATATATTTTCCTCTCAGGACTGCCTTTGCTGTGTCCCACAGATTTTGAACTGCTGTGTTTTCATTATCATTTATTTCCATGAATTTTTTAAGTTCTTCTTCAATTTCCTGGTTGATCCATTCATTCTTTAGTAGGATGCTGTTTAGCCTCCATGTATTTGGGTTCTTTCCAAATTTCCTCTTGTGATTGAGTTCTAGCTTTAGAGCATTGTGGTCGGAAAATATGCAGTCTTTTGGTACTAGTTGAGACCTGATTTGTGACCCAGGATGTGATCTGTTCTGGAGAATGTTCCATATGCACTAGAGAAGAATGTGTATTCTGTTGCTTTGGAATGGAATGTTCTGAATACATCTGTGATGTCCATCTGGTCCAGTGTGTCATTTAAGACCTTTATTTCCTTGTTGATCTTTTGCTCGGATGGTCTGTCTATTTCAATGAGGGGGGTGTTAAAGTCCCCTAATTTTACTGTATTATTGTCAATGTGTTTCTTTGATTTTGTTATTAATTGGTTCATATAGTTGGCTGCTTCCATGTTAGGGGCATAGAGATTTAAAATTGTTAGATCTTCTTGTTGGACAGACCCTTTGAGTATAATATAGTGTCCTTCCTCATCTCTTATTATAGTCTTTGGATTAAAATTTAATTGATCTGATATAAGGATTGTCACCCCAGCTTTCTTTTGATGTTCATTAGCATGGTAAATTGTTTTCCGACTCCTCACTTTAAAACTGGAGATGTCTTCGGGTCTAAAATGAGTTTCTTGTAGAGAGCATGTTGATGGGTTTTATTTTTTATCCATTCTGGTTCCCTGTGTCATTTGATTGGGGCATTTAGCCCATTTATATTCAGAGTAACTGTTGAGAGATATGAATTTAGTGCCATTGTATTGCCTATAAGGTGACTCTTACTGTATATTGTCCCTGTTCCTTTCTGGTCTACTACTTTTAGGCTCTCTTTTTGCTTGGAGGATCCCTTTCAATATTTCCTGGAGAACTGGTTCAGTATTTACAAATTCTCTTAGTTTTTGTTTGTTCTCGAACCTTTTTATCCCTCCTTCTATTTTCAATGATACCCTAGCTGGATATAGTATTCTTGGTTGCATGTTTTTCTCATTTAGTGCTTTGAATGTATCATGCCAGTTCTTTCTGTCCTGCTAGGTCTCTGTGGATAAGTCTGCTGCCAATCTAATATTCTTACCATTTTATGTTACAGACCTCTTGTCCCAGACTGCTTTCAGTATTTTCTCTTTGTCACTAAGACTTGTAAGTTTTACTATTTTATGATGGGGTGTGGACCTACTCTTACTGATTTTGAGGGGGGTTCTCTGTGCCTCCTGGTTTTTGATACTTGTTCCCTTTGCCATATTGGGGAAATTCTCTACAGTAATTTGCTTCACTATACCTTCTGCCCCTCTCTCTCTTTCTTCTTCTGGAATCTTAATTATTCTAATATTGTTTTGTCTTACGGTATCACTTATCTCTTGAATTCTCCCCTTGTAGTCCAGTAGTTGTTTGTCTCTCTTTTGCTAAGCTTCTTTATGGTCCGTCATTTGGTCCTCTATATCACTAATTCTCTCTTCTGCCTCATTTATTGTAGCAGTAAGAGCCTCTATTTTTGATTGTACCTCATTAATACCTTTTTTGATTTCAACTTTGTTAGATTTTAGTTCTTCTGTTTCTCCAGAAAGGGCTTTTATTTCTCCAGACAGGGTTTCTGTAATATCTGCCATGCCTTTTTTGAGCCCAGCTAGTACCTTGACAATCATCATTCTGAACTCAAGATCTGATGTATTGTCAATGTCCATATCGATTAGGTCCCTAGCATTCGGTACTGCCTCTTTTTTTTTTTTTTTTTTGTGGTGAGTTTTTCTGCCTTGTCATTTTATCCAGATAGGAATATATGGATGAGAGAATAAAATACTAAAAGGGTGGCAAAGACTCCAGAAAAGTTTACACTAACCAAAGCAGAAGAGACCCCAAATTGAGGGGAGAAGAAAGGGGGTAAAAAGTTTAAATATTTTTTTAAAATTAAAAATAAGGGTAAACATGATGAAGGGGTACAATATGACTGTGAAGATGAAAGTTAAAAAAAATTCTAAAAAAGGAATTGATAGGATAATTTGGTTGGGAAAAGAAAGAAAAAGAAAGTAGAGAGAATTTGCTCGGGCTGGAGACTAGAACAAAGCCTTGTGCTTGATTTAGGGTGTATTTTCATCTATTAGAAGTTGTATCCCAAAATTTTTTAGAAGAAAAAACCCTATATATATATATAAAAATTTAGTTAAATATAATGAAGGATAAAATATGACTATAATAATGAAGTTTAAAAAGATTTTTTTAGAGAGGTACTATTAAAATAAACTAGTTAAAAACTTTGAAGGAGGAGGGAGGAAAAATTTTAAAAATTAGAATAAGAAAATTAATAAAATTATAAAAATTAAGTAATTTTATAAGATTAAAGAATCATGGGGAGAAAGCCATGAATTTCATGCTTTGCTTTCCCCTCCTCTAGTTATCAGCTGTTCTCATTGATCAATGAGCTTTGTCTTGGCTAAATGTTCTTGCTGATCTTCTCGGGGAGGGGCCTGTTGTCGTGATTCTCAAATGTCTTTTCCAGAGTCGTAATTGTACTGCCCTTGCCAGAGGCCAGACTACATAATGTGCTCGGGTTTGCTCTCTGGAGCTTTTGTTCCCTGAATGCTTTCCATAGAGCTCTAGAGGACGGGAATGAAAATGGTAGCCTCCAAGTCTCCGGCCTGGAGGAGCTGAGAGCTTGGGGCCCCACTCCTCAGTGCGCCCTTGGAGAAAAGCACTCAATCACTCCTGACTCCCTGGTCTCTGGCTGTGCTCCGAGCTTGCCCAGCCTGTGACCAAGTGTTACTGTCTCTGGCACACAGCCCCATTTGGAGTCTCCAAACCCAGCAGATTCCTGCCACTCTGCTCTTCCTGGATCTGCCACTTGTGGGGTCTCTGTTGACGGAGCCGTGGCTTGACTGTGCCACGGATCACAGTTGATCACAGTTTAAGGTAACCCCAAGCTGAGATCTCACTCCTTGGCTCTGTCTCTGTGACCGACTTCCCTGCTCTGATACCTAGGAGCTCGGCTACAATGAGACACCCCCGATCCTTCTGTGACCCTGCAGGACCTGAGATCATGCTGTCCCTGCGAGGTTTCCACCCCTGCTTAGCCTAGAGCAATTTCCCTCGGTGGAGCATACCTTTAAAAGTTCGAATTTTGTGCTCCTTTGCTCCACCGCTTGCCGGGAGCGGGCCCCTCCTCCTGCAGTCTGTCTTCCTGTTGCTTCAGATTGACTTCTCCACATGCCCTACCTTTTAGAAAGTGGTCGATTTTCTGTTTCTAGAATTGCTGCTCTTCTCTTCTATCTCCTATTAGGTTTGTAGGTGTTCAGAATGGTTTGATAACTATCTCACTGAACTCCTGCTACCTGATGTCATCTCAGTTGGCTACTCCTCCGTCATCTTGATTCCTCTTCCAAGATTATTCTGTTTTAATATGTTTAAATTAAAATACACTTTCAAAGACCTGGTCAAAGGCCAGCAAACTGTTGTTGTCATTTGTTTGTTTTTTAATAATTGCTGTGTAGAAAGGCTTGAGTTCAGTAGAATCAAATGCTGTGGTGAATCTATCTAAACATCTTCAAAAGTGAACTCACAGTTATGAAGGGGCGGCAGGGGGGTGGGGGGGGTGGGAGGTTGAGGAACCAGGTGATGGGCAATAGGGAGGGCACGTACTTCACGGAGCACTGGGTGTGATGCCAAAACAATGAACACTGTTATGCTGTAAATAAACAAATAAAAATAAATATAAAAAAAAAAGTGAACTCACTGTTCATATGTACTATTGCTTTTTTTACAGTGTTTTATTTTTCCATAGTTAAGTGTTATCCCCTGATACCAAGCTAAGGAAATAGATTATACAATAATAGAGTGTCATATATTAGGAAATAAGTTAAAGATAATCTAAATACTTCAACAAGGTACTATTACTCAATTACTCTAGGCAGTGGGGGAATTAAAAATAATAATAAGGAAATTATATGAGAGTCACTTTTACATAAGATTATCTAGAGTGGAAAAATATTTTCCTTAAGAGCAAAAGTAAATATGTTCTTTGCTGAAATAAAAAAGAAAAAATCCCTATACTAAACTTATTTTTGCCAGTCTTTAAGTTGGATAATTGAGTTTTAAATTGAATCACATATACCATCTAATAAATCATAACATCTCAGCCTAAAACCTCAAATGTCTTGTAGATTCATTGAATTACTGTTGTGTTTTCTCATAACACCATATACAATACAGTAAAAATGGTGCTGTGCCTTAATTCTTTTTTATTATACAAGAATGGATTCCTCTGTTCTTCCATCCTACTGTTTCCTCTGTGCTTTTTTGACTTTGTTCTATAAGAGCATAGTCTCTCAGATTTAAGTGAGCTCCCCGGTGGATTTTAGAGGGAATGCATCCCGAGGTCTCTCCCCTAGAAGTATTTCCAGAACATATGATCTAAATTATTGGAATAATGATGAAAATCTAACTCTGATAAATCTAGTCTTGTACCTCATATGCATAATGAAGTAAAATTAGAGAGATACATATACACATCAATAATAGATATTGTGAAAATATAAATTTACTGAAAATGAACCTTTTATAATATATAAGATCCTTTTTGAATGGTGTGTTAGAACAGTATTTTTCTTCCATGTCAACCAACTTTATTTTCTAGTGCCACTTTTTTTGGTGAAAATTGGAATTACCAAAACATGAACACTTCATATTTGCAGAGAACTTCATCTCCAAAATGTGATTATTCCTGTTAATTCCTTAATTATTCTCCCCATTTTCATGTATATTTAAGTATACGAATGATGTGTTTATAAAGTCTAGTTACTAATTTTATATTCCTTGAACATGTGAAACACCTAAACTTTTTTTTGAGTTGACATTCTGGTTTTAGGCAAATGCAGATAGATGCACACAACTTCTTACACATTTTGTTAAGTTCCTCTATTTTTTATTATGTTTTTCTAATATATTTTCATTGTTTCTAGGGCTGTCAGTAATGACAAGTGCATTGTCATAAGAAGATCACTTATACATACATCTTGGCATAATTTGTTCAACTGTATCCATTTGTCTTTTCATTATTGAAAAAAAAAATGTTCCCCAATGCATATTGTCTGCTAGAAAATGTGCCAGATGCTGTGTGTACAAGAAGCTCTGTTTTTTGACCTCATAGATTGATTTTTCATTTTTATGAAAATGTTTATATTGTAATGTGAAAAGTATACAGTGTCATCAGAAAGCATAATAGTAACTCACCTAGTCTATAGGACATTTGAAATTTTAAGCTGAGACCTAAAATATACCAGAGTGTAAGCATTCTGATTTTAATAGATGATGTTTATTTTATTCATTTAGCCTGGGTGAACTCCCAATATTCTACATATCAGATATATAGTAGGCATACAGAAAACCTATGGAAGGGGCACCTGGGTGGCTCAGTCATTAAGCATCTGCCTTCAGCTCAGGTCATAGTCCCAGTGTCCTGGGATAGAGCCCCACATTGGGCTCCCTGCTTGGCGAGAAACCTGCTTTTCCCTCTCCCACTCCCCCTACTTATGTTCCCGTTCTCACTGTGTTTCTCTCTGTCAAATAAATAAAGAAAATTTTTAAATAACAAAACAAAACTATTGTATGAAGGATGGTTGAACAAGAGTTTGGCCAAGTAGTTTGGCAGTGAGGTAGGTGCATGGTTACTGAGAGAACAGAAATAAGAAGGACTTAAAGAAAGGGAATAGAGGGAAAATGGTCACCATTACCAGGGGAAGAATGAAGAGATTAAACTGAAGGGGTAAATGTTGGCCCGATTCCCAAAGGTTTGTAAGATAATTAGAAAACACAGAAATGATCTAAACATATCATCATCAAATTACATTTCAGAAAGATCACTCTCTTTGCTCAGTGGAAGATAGCTTAGAAGAGCCAAATCTGGTAGAAGAGATTATTTAAAACACTGTAAGGGTCATCAAGCTGAGATCAGATGGTCCTCAGACTAGTAAAATAACAGAGATTTTCATGAAATGTGGGCATATTCCTGAAATACTTAGTTTAGAGATGTGACAGACTGGTTTTGATTAGATGTGAGGAATGTGGGAGAGGGTGGCATCAAAAAAGATTCCCAGGTACTTAGAGAAGCAACAATGGCAACTGAGGGAGAATCAGGCCCAAGTATGTAGAATCTGAGATACTATGAAGGAACCCAGTTGACAGATGAAAGGAACAGGTCTAAACGGGCTATCAGTTTCCTCCTCAGTAAGTTGACAATATATGCCTCCAAGTTGGGAAGAGTAGTTTAGTGACTTAGTGTCTAATTTGTAGGAAAGTAATTGACTATTTCAGCTAAGAAGTCATTTCTGAGGATTTTGCTTTCAAAAAAATTGGGAAGTTTAAGATGCTGTTACAATAGAGGCAAAGAGTTGGATCATGGAATCTAAACTAGACAGCCTAGTAAGTGGAGGCAGGAGGAAGTGGAGAAATGAACTGAATGTTCTTGAATCAAAAATAGCATGTAGGAGTAATTGACCAGCTGTTTGGAGGGAAGCATTCTTATTATTCTAGGTTAATTAAGAGTTAGTATGAAGGCTTAAAATTTTTGTTAGAAAATTGAGTGTAAACATATAATCCTGTGTCAGTATCTACATGCTGAGCATGTAACTAAATTTCTTGAAGCAACCAGGATGCAAAATAAGCCTTGCTATCTTATTTATCTTTTCTTCCTAATTGCAAAATAGAGAAGTGGATTCGTCAACATGTTGGGCTAACACTGTTCAAAAATTAAAGTAGGTGAGAAATGACAGATGTCTAGCCTCTCTCCACGGACTCATTGACATCTAGGCCAAACAGTCTGAGAGCAAGTGGAGGACTATTTTCATGTAAAAATTGTTCTCTTAGGCCAAATACAAATTCCTGCATATTCTGATACACAGTGATGCAATACTTCCACTTTTAGCTTATCCCCGGCCATTATATATATGAATGAATATCTTGGCTCTTTTATAGGACAGACTTCTTTTTATTTAGATGCTAAGAAATTCTAGTATATTACCTGTTCAAGAAAAAAATCAATTGATAAAGGTATTTTATGGTCCAAAAATTATTTATATAGCAGGGAATCAAAAAATACCTAATCGAAAATAAAATTAAATGAAGCTATTTCACCTCCTAGACAATCCTGCTTTTGGCAAATAGATAGGATCAGTTTAAATGGACACCACTGTCAACTCTCTTTGTTCATTACTCTCTAAGAGAAAATAAAATGAGATAAATGATTTCTGAAATAAATGACTTCTATCCCTTTTATAAAGACAGGAGTTTAGGATAAATGTTTACATTCAACACTTCCAGGTGGTTGAATATTATACAGAAAGTTACTTAATTTTCTTCAAAATGAGCAAAAGTTCAGGAATGTAAATTCCTATTTTGCTAGGGAGATAATTGACTATTTTGTTGAGAAATCAATTCCAAAGATTTAGTTACTGTGAGAATGAAGATTCTGAGACAAAGGAGATGTGGAAAAAAGCTGCTTAGCATTGTCAAAACAGAACGAATTGTATAAATGCAGAGTCTATTGGGGAAGTAGGGAATGATTTTCTAGCTATGTCTGTAGGGATCTGAGCTTACTATGCTAAATTATTCCTCATTATCACTTTCAGTTTACCACATGAGTCTCCCAAATTTTATGTGGCATAGACCAAAATGAGTGAAGTCAGGAGAGGCCAATATATGATACTTCTAGATAAACTTAGACAAGAAGAAGTCTCTCTTATTCCATTCTGAAATTATATATATATACATATGTATATACATATGTATATATATATATAGCGATGACCTTTATCTGTTCTTAAAACACTGCTTGTTGTCATAATCATAAAGGAATCATAGAGGAATCATAATCATAAAAGAAAGTGTTGAATTAGTAGTTTAAACACTGACTTTATACCTCACATTTAAGAAAAATGTCTTTAACTTTAGATCATCCCTTTTATAAGATAATCCCTTTTATATGATAATAACCTACATTGTTAGCCTGATACACGATTTAACAATATTTCATACATGCCATTTTCTCCTTTTACTTCTGATTAAATAAAATCATGATGTCAAAACTGTGCAACTTAACATGGTAACTCCTAACATCTGTCTTTTTAAATTTAAATTTAAGTTAATTAAAATCAGAAACAATTAAAAATTCATTTCTTTGGTCACACTAGCCCAATTTCAAATGCTCAAAAGCCACATTTGGCTAGAGGCTATTTATTTATATTATAGAACATATCCGTCGCTCTACAAAGTTCTGTTGGACAGTACTATCATAGAGTTACACTGAAAACACTCCACTATTCAGGTATCTGATGACTTCTAAAAGAATAGGTCATTATATTTGTATGGGTATTTTCCAAAAAAGAAACAACATGTGTTAAGAGAAGTTATATTGTTGGTTAAAAATTCAGAATAAATTTTTACAAGAAAGAAACAAAGGTTATAATATAGGTTAGATTCTCTGTCTAGTCCACAAAACCTATTAATAGTCATTGAACTGTATTAACCATCAACAGTAGTATTCTCAAGTCCTTCTGGGCCTTACAGATTTTTTGGCAGAAGTTTTTAAGGAGTGAGATTGTATATCCTCACTGACAGATCTCTAAATTTAAAACTATTTATACAACGAAGCAGTAAATAATCCAATAAATAATTCAGTCAGATTAGATTTACGGATATTTACTAAGCTTAAATGTAACTGGTAGGAATGAAATTTCCCCAAAGCTCAGTGATTAGAGTAGATTGCATTTTCAATTATATATAATGATACCTACTCTTTCCGCCTCTTTGTTTTTTTTTTTTTTCTAAAGATTTTATTTATTAATTTTGACAGAGAGAGATCACAAGTAGGCAGAGAGGCAGGCAGAGAGAGTGAGAGGGAAGCAGGCTCCCTTCAGTGCAGAGAGCCCGACGTGGGACTCGATCCCAGGACCCTGACTGAGATCATGACCTGAGCTGAAGGCAGCGGCTTAAACCACGAGCCACCCAGGCGCCCCTTTCCGCCTCTTTGTAAGGTGACCTTTCCTTTCCCTAGAAAAAGTGGAATCTATTTTCCCTACCCTTGAGTTTGGGCTGTCCAGGGCAGCCAACCTTCCAGATTTGCCCAGGAGTGTCCTGGTTTTAGCGTTGAAAGTCCTGTGCCTCAGGAAAAAACTTGAATGGTCGGTTACCTTCACTGTCCCTATGATTCATTTTGAACTCTACAGTGCAGAATAAGTATCTGTAACCTCTGAGGCTGGGCTTTAAGAAATCTATAATTTCTATCTTCAATACTTGGAATGTTCTTTCTTAAAGTTAGTCACTATACTATGAGGAAACCGAAGAAGCCACATTAGGAGGCGCATGGAGAACAAAGGCCCCAGGCCAATAACATCAGCGGATTTCCCAACCAGTTGCTAATCCAAACTGATAACCTTGTAAAGGGTCATTTTGGACATTTTGGATATTTAATATACTTCCATATCATTCCACATCAAGTAAGAACAAAAAACTAGCTCAGCTTACCCATGGAATCAGAAATCAGGTGGTTGTTTTAATCTTCTAGTTTGTGGATAGTTTTTTATGTAGCAATGAATAATTGAAACAAGTGGCAAAAAGATCAGCAAGTACTCAGAAGTAAATGTCTAAACATTAAATACTGCGTGTGGTAGAAAATGGATTGGCTGTGCGATCACTGTGCTGGTTTTTGAGCTCTAGATCCTCATTTTTTAGCTCTGGGATTTGGAACAGATCAGTTAGTCTAATTTCTTATGAATAAACTGGAGATTACAGTATCTTACAAAACTTTGAGAATTTTCGGATAAGGTGACAAATACAGCCTTAAACCACAAAGTACTACAAGGATACAAGAAAATGTTAGTATGTCAGCCATAAATAAGCAATCATTATACTATTATTAAAATGTAAATATAACAATATTTTTATTTAGAATATGAATTTCATTAAAGAGGGGCAGCTTAGATAGAGGTGAAAGTTACCATTGGTTTCCATAAAAGCTTATTAGTAAAATCTTGACTAGGAAGAAAAGCAACACATCCTATTCCTAACTTAGCCAAATGCACTAAGGTACTTTGTATAATATCAAGATCTATCCCTTCATGTTCACTGAGAACACACAAAATTATTTTAGACCTCATGAGACTTCCACATTACATTTCACTATGGTCTTTCATTTTAGTATTTTAAAGTTTCAAGATTTACTTTGCTCCTTGCATTAAATTCTCATTAGTTTTCCTATTTTGTTTGTTTGTTTGTTTTTGGCTCATTTTCTCTGTGATATGGGCAATGTAAAAAGAATAACCCAGATTGGGGCGCCTGGGTGGCTCAGTGGGTTAAGCCGCTGCCTTCGGCTCAGGTCATGATCTCGGGATCCTGGGATCGAGTCCCGCATCAGGCTCTCTGCTGAGCGGAGCCTGCTTCCCTCTCTCTCTCTCTCTCTCTGCCTGCCTCTCTGTCTACTTGTGATCTCTCTCTGTCAAATAAATAAATAAAATCTTAAAAAAAAAAAAAGAAGAAGAAGAAGAACCCAGATAAAGTAACACACAACTTCTAGATCCTATGATGATATAGGAAGAAAGTAATTCTGTTGCAAAAGGGTCTTTGAGACAATAGTGAAAAAGGAATGCTCTGTATTAAAAAACATTTAATAAGCATGTGACTTGAAATAAGTTTTTTGGCTTGTTTTGTTAGAAAATTTGACATTTGGTTAATGTACAGAAATACTATATTATGAAAATTTTGATTAAAATTTTAGTAAACCCATGAAGAATGGTTAACCATCTAACTTCTAGGTCTTAATATAGAAATGATGATAAAAACATCTCAACAAAACCATAATGTTTTTTGTGTCAGTGTATTTCAGAACGTGGTAAAAATAAAGCTGAGTTTTTACCAGGCAAAATATTTTTTATCCTTTTCATGGTTAGTATAATACTGCTGAATTTTTAAACTTGTTATAGAGATCTGTTAAATTTTACTGCTAAAATTGAGGAAGGAAAATTATACACATGGGGTCTTTAACAGGTTTTGTGTCTAACAGCTTTGACACTATTACACTGATTTTTGTCCCTGCCCTGATGGGTAGTCTTGAGAAGTGCCTGTTGTCTGGAGTCTAATGTCACAGCAATTAAATTCCCACAGGAAGCAGTAGCTTTAGGAGATGTGATTAGATTGGAGACACTGATGCTTGTTTTGATTTTGAAAATGCATCATCGATCAAGACTACTGATTTCAGCAACTGCTCTTGCTGAGGGGAGGCGTGGGCTTAGCTTCTGCCTTTATATTTCACTGTGTGGAAAATGAAGTCTTCTCTGCCTGTCAAGCCTTTACTCTGATACAAGGCCAATGCCTTTAGCAGATAATCCCCCAAATGTCAAATAACCTTTATTTCCCAGAGGTCATGTTGATCTTTTTCTTTTCATTCTGACCTCAGAATAGACCTATTCATTTTACATCTGACATCAGACTGTGAGAAAACAGAGTAAGTTTTAGCTTTTATCCAGGGCTTGTTGGGATGCTTTTTGTTGTTGCTGTTACTGTTCTTCCCAACCCTAGCACCAGCCACCAAAGGAATGTGGGGTGTGTGTGTGTGTGTGTTTGTGTGTGTGTGCCCACGCATGCGTGTACACATATGTGTTATTATTGTCCAAGGCATATCAGAGAAATTCTAAGCACTTCATTTAAGTCAACTAATTTTGGAAACAAAGGAAAGCATCAGTAATAGGAGGAAGTTGCCAAATGAAATTAATTAATCGTGAGTTTCTTGTTAATAGACAAGACTTTCACCAGCTACCATTTTGGAACAGATTCCTCTCTTCCATGATTACCAGCCCTCCGAATCCCATTAGATATTTTTCAAAGGCCTGCACATTTGAAAATGAAGTTAAATGATTCTATTCATAATATTCAATGCATGTTTATTCACACAAAACTGCGCTCTAATAGAGGTGACTCTATTTTATATTTATGTTTAATTATCAGAGTAATATATAAAATGAATATGCATGTGATATGAATTGTGGAATCAAATGATTACCTGACCAATTATATAAGTTTACCAATCCATACTATTGAGAATCCTGTAGCTTTCCCTAAAAAGACCCTCAAAATTATTACTTTTTACTTCAACTGTCAAATTATCCTAAGGTTAATGTTCTCAATATTATTTCAACATTATTCTGGAAAGAAAAACTCAAAAAGTTAAAAACTCCTTTTTTTGTTGTTTCCGAAATAAAGAATGTTAGAGAAAAGTAATAGTTTAAAAATAAGTCAGCCCTTCCTAAAATTATTTATATTGCATTAAAATACATATTCTTCCTCATATGAAAACTGCTTTTCAAAAAAACAAAAAAGACAAATTACTTTTAAAATGAGGATAATATGGGGCGCCTGGGTGGCTCAGTGGGTTAAAGCCTCTGCCTTCGGCTCAGGTCATGGTCCCAGGGTCCTGGGATCGAGCCCCGCATCGGGCTCTCTGCTTGGCAGGGAGCCTGCTTCCTCCTCTCTCTCTGCGTGCCTCTCTGCCTAGTTGTGATTTCTCTCTGTCAAAGAAATAAAAAAAAAAAAAAAAAAAAAAATAAAATGAGGATAATATGATGATTAAGCCTCAGTAACTGAGTCCACCATCAAGTTTTGTTATTTTAGGAAATATACATAATCTTGTTAATCCTCAATTGTTTTACCTACAAATGGGGATTATAATAATACTTAACTCACAAGGTTGTTGTGAGGATATAATTAGATATATATGTGAACCACTGTAATTGAGTGAATGATACATAGTAAAAGGGCAGTAAATATTAGTGGCTCCTAGGCTAGCTCTTGAAATATAATTTTAAGGTATCATTTCTGTAAATATTGCTTTGCTCTAAGAACTAATCTTTGGTCTCCATTCATAAGTGTTTTCTTGGGTGCCAACTATGAGTGAGCAATGTGCTGGGAGCTTAGATTATGAACTAAGTTAAGACAAATTAGGAACTAAGAGTTTGGAATGGGACAAAGAATGATGTACACACTCAAAAGCACAGCAATGGAGAGCTTCGATACATACTGTGGCAACATCATGGAGGAATATGCACATTGATCTGGGCCCCTAGCCCCTTCTAGACAAATGATGACAATCAGTGACACAGAGGATGAAGAGGTATGGATCATGATGATTGACTTGGAAGTATAATCAAAACAAAGAACTACTAGCATGATCAAATGCACAGAGGTAGAAATAGCATAGGGCAGAACTGTAACTAAAGCACTGGATGAGAGCTAGGAGGACCTTGAATGTTCTCAGATGCTCTGACATTATTTGGTGGATGATAGCAGCTAAGAGATGTCATCAAACTTTGCATTTTAAATAGACTAGTAGCAAAAATTATAAGTAGGCATTTACTTAGGGTCTCTGAGAAGGATTTAGGCTGGGTTCTTAATATTTGTAGCAGAAGATGATTTAGGTCAAGAACTTGTCAGAGATAGAAGCCCATTGTTTTGAAAGGAGCTGATACAGATACCCCTTTTCCCAGAGTACATATACCATGAATGCTACTCCAACCCATCAGATACTATTACCACTTCACCTCAAACCACCTCCATAATTAATTGGTTTCAGGGATGCCACCACAAGAAATCTGAGGTGTTCTTCGTATGTGTATGTGTTTTTAATTTCTCAAACTCTTTTAAAGTGTATTGATATTGCTGTATTTAAACCTAAATCAGATGGGCAGAAGGAGTAGACTGCACTTAGAGCCAACTACTACCAGATTGGGGAGGGTTTCTTCTGTGTCTTCTGTTACTTTGCAGCCACAGCTGACTTCAGGGATCAGATTTTAAGAGTAAAGGAAGATGAGAATGTTCCATCTCTGCTGCTTCATAACAAATCAGATTTAGGAGATAAAAAGAAAGTTTCTGTAGAAGAGATAGAGACCAGAGCCAATCAATGGAATGTTAACGATATGGAAACATCTGCTAAAATGTGAGCTAATGTTGACAAAGTATTTTTTTTTTTTAATTTAATAAGGGAACATTGAGCATGCAGGATGAAAGACCTCTGAAATGGAATTTGCTGTGGTTCTGATTATGTACCCGTGAGATGTGCCTGCGCTCACATGGTTTGTACCATGGTACTTCCGGTGAAGTACCTCTGAGGGGCCTGCTTTCTGTATCTGGTCTATAAGTGCCCATGCTAGTGGTACAGTCCAACTTCCAGGATCCCAGGTTCATGGGGCCCTAGATCACCTTCTCAGCACATTTGGCCCCCGGCATTCCTTGCATTTCTGGGTCAGCTCGGCCTTCACCTGCTGCTTCTTTGGTGTCAAGCCTTCCCAGTTGTTGCTGCCCTATGAGTTTGTTCTCAGCTTAATATGTAGAGAATGTTGCTTATAATGATGTTACATATGCACACAATTATAAATATGCATAACTTTGCAAACAATGAAAATCCCAACTAGAGAAGAAAGAGACTAAAGATTTTGTGTCATGAGAAAAATAAATAAATAAGATGAAGTGAGTTGATAACTGAAATCATTAGGGTTGCACTGATATTGAAAAATGAGACTCATTTATCAAAAATACATTAAAGAAGTCATTTTAGCTTGTGGTCAAGAACTTTTCATGGATATGATACCAAATTTTCATGGATATGGTATCAAGGCAAAACATTTTTTTTTTTTTTTTTTTACCTACTCAGTATATGTTAGTTTCTAGCAATGTTTGCCATATATGAGGATGAACAGAATGGTTTGAAATAAGAAACAGAGCTTTAATGATCTCAGGATTCTGTGAGAATTTTACCTCTTGGATTTAATAGAAAAGTCAAGACATAAACACTTATATCGAAGTCCATGTACAATCCTGAAATAGTGACGAAATAAACTGTGTGATGTTCTTGAATATTTTATCTGTTATTAAAAAGGTATTCAGTAATAGTACAAGCATCATTTGTGGTATTGATTTGATATGCCAGTTTATTTTTTTCACAGTATCATTCTTTGAATATATGTTGTTGAAAAAGGTGCTGCAACATCATATACACAATGCATTTCTATAAACGTGTATAGATATGTATAGACACACACATATATACACATAGCCAATATATATGAATACTCAATACATATATATAAACATACTCAAGTGTGTGTTTTTTATATATAACATATCCAAGGATATTGGCAGTTTTTTCAAGTAATAGGTATTTTCAAATGAGGTATTCTGTAAACAATGACATTTTAAAAGAAATATTTAACTGGGGCTTATTAATAGGATGAAGAGAAAACAAAAGTACATTGAAACTATGGGATTGTTCCTCATAAAATGGGAACATTCTGTTATTCAGCTATAGTAATAGGTATATCTGCTCAAGTTTATGAGAGCATATTACAAAGCAGTGACTTATTTATTAGCAAATAAATAGTATGCATTTACAGACCTAAGATAGTTTCATTTTGTTGAGTACTCAAGTAACTTCTGCAAAAACAATTTTTTTTTTTTTCTGGGCATATAGAGACAACTCATTCAAATAAATGATTTATAATCATAAAAGCAATTGTTGGTCAAGATTCTGCTTAATTTGGCTTTTTTGGTGTTATTTTCTTTTTTTGTATTGACATTTTAGGTAATGTTAGCTTCTTTTTAAATGTCATAATTTTGGGGGCACCTGGATGGCTCAGTGGGTTAAGCCTCTGCCTTCGGCTCAAGTCGTGATCCCAGGGTCCTGGGATCAAGCCCCACATCAGGCTTTCTGCTCAGTGGGGAGCCTGCTTCCCCCCACCCCCACCTGCCTCTCTGCCTACTTGTGATCTCTATCCATCAAATAAATCAATAAATGTAATAACTTTAAAATTGTAGGTCATGATAAGCATCAAAGTTAAGAAAGAGGAGGGAAGGATGGAAGGAAGTAGGTGAATGGGATGACAGGGATGAAAGAAGGAATGAGAGAGTGAGAAAAGAGAAAAATTGAAAGAAAAACAGAAAAAATAAAATATGAAAATGACATTTTCTTATAAGTAACTTTTACATGCAATGCACATGTTTTCAAGTAAGTACTGTATCAGAGGAAAAATACTATAAGCTTAAGTACAGTCTCAGGATTGTCACGAAAACTGATTAATTTTGCTCTCATTCCCATTTTCTCAACAATCTTTGTCTTCAGAGTGGATAAATGCAGTGTCACTCTGGGTTCGCTTGGCAATCTTAAAATTGTCACAAGAATGGATTGGGTGCCGTTTTCTCTTCTTGTTACAATCTTTGTCATGAGCTCTCACAGACCTTTTAATGCTTGATATGCTCTCATTCTCATTACATATTCTCATTCCCATAACAAAGATTATAATGAAAGAAGAAAATGTCATAAAATTAATCCATTCTCATAACAGTCTGTAACGAGGGCAGAAAATTGAGCAAAATTAATCCGTTCTCATAACAATCTGAAGATTGTAATGAGAACAGAAAATGGCATGAAATTTATCCTTCTTTTGACAATCTTTAAATTGTAACAGGGCAGGAATGGGATACAAGATTAACAAGCCCTTGGGACAAAGGCTCTAAGTAGAACTGAAAATCATACAAAATTAATTTGGGTATGTGTGTGTGTATGTATGTGTGGGTGTGTGTTTGAGAAAGGCCTGAAAGCCTGAAATTGTAATGCCTGGTTCCATTGGGATACCAAACTAAAAGCAGTAACTATTTTAATTTGCCTTAAAATACTAGAGCCTGACACCTTCACTAAGATAGCGAATTAAAACAAATATGAATGTTCACTCTTCAAGTGGACCCTAAGGGCAAAACTGTTTAAGTAAGTAGGATAGTAAAGAAAGTGAAATTTGTTATTGAATTAATGAATTTATGAATAACCCATTTGTTATCCAATAATTTTGATTTAAAAATCTTTGGAAATGAATAGCAGTAGATGTAGTCTGATATTGAGCAACAGTTGTGTGACCACAAATTTTAACTCCTTTGTATGCGTAACTGCTCCCTGTGCTTGTATGTAGGCAAATTACAGTGGCCCATTTCCACTAGCATACATCTGTGGTCAAATATCCAGATTTTTGGTTTACACTAACTTTTTAAAGTTTATTGGTTGTATAATTTCTTCAGTTAGTCACTTAATGAGTTGAATTTATGATTGCCTTTCAGAATGTTTTCGTTTTATAATATCCTCACTTTCTAAAAGGAAACTAAGGTCAAACAACACTTGCAGAGACTGCAAATCTATTGAAGCAGAACATGAACAGCTTTTTATTTGCCTTTATAATTGAAGTATAAACAATGTAATGAATTAATTGCTAATTTTTCTTACTTATGAGGGCACATATACTTGTGCATAGAATATATTTTAAAAATACTTATTTAGCCCCAATGTGAAAACATCCATTATAAATGGATTTATGAATATATTCACACTTTACAAAAATTATAAACTTTTTTTCTGTGAGTACAGGAGCTGTTACAAATAAGCAATAATTTCAGTTGCTTAAACAATAGCCTATGATTTTAAAGGTATATATTAGGAACTAATAATGAATGTCAATAATATTAAATACTTCACAAAGTTTTATTTTTATAGCATCAAAATGAAAAGTCTCATTTATATATTGTTTTCCTTCTTTAAAACTGAACCTCCAGTAACATTTGAGAAAATTGAAAGTATATCAGTGAAATTGCAATAAATTTTTGGGATGCAAACCTATTTTGTGGTATTTTCCTGATACTTTACAAGCAAATATCTATTTGAAAACCCTCATAGTTATGTATAATGATATCACTGGTTGAAATGCATTATTGAACATCAATTGTCTTGAACATAAAGATAGTATTCCAATAAATTGGAGGTGTAATTAGCATATTTAAAAAATATGCCTTTTTAAGTTGCACTATTAGGTTTTTCATACCCAGAGCCTAGCTGTGAATGATTTGCTAAACTGTATCTTCTCTGTTTCTTTTGACAAGAAAATAGATACAACTGTAATTACAATTAAGATTGCTTTTTTGATAAAAATAAAATTAGAGTCTAGGTCAAGTAAGTAAATCGAGACATGGTCATGGTGCCATATTTTGAGAAATTTGCAAGGCCTGGGTATAAATTGCCACCCATTTTTCTACATCCAGAAGAAAGATAAATATAGTGATTCATAGTACTTGTGAAACCTTCAGAAAGTAAACCTTTTGCTTCATGGAAAAATGAGAAATTTGGGAGGTGGCACTTTTCATCATCAACAAAAGCTATTTTTGCAGACCAAAGAAGAAATGAAAAACTTTTCATTTATTTAGCTGTTCCTGGAAAGGTTGTAAAAGGTCCTATCATGAAAGACGAAAAGGAAGAGCTGTTCATAGAAAGCTTTTAAAGAACAAACATCATAAGCTCAGATTCATATGGTAGGTGGAATATTGTAGGAAGGTGCAGGGGGCAAAAGCACCAGGATGTGATCCCAGAAAGAGGAGCCTCTTCTCTGTACTTTTTCCATTGTTCCCACCTTTTATATACTTAGCTATAGGTATGTTCCAATTTAATGTACTATTCTGTGTGGAAATCCAGGTTTCAAAAAAATGTGAGTGGAAGTTCTCTTTTAAATTAGTTTTATTAAATAATACACCATGGGGCAGCTTTATAGCGTATACTCATATAATTCCAGTGCAATAGGTACCATTATCAAAATGTGTTTATCATTCATGGTTGGCTTTTTCAAATTGTACTGGTATGGTACACCAAAGTCTTTGTATCTGAATATATCAATACATACTACCAGTAACAATATACCTCATTGTCATTGTTTTATTGAAGTAAAAAATAGCCACTCCTGACCTGGGCAAAATCGAATATTTTCATTATATTATAGCATAATCATTAAAAAAAACTTTTATGTGAAATATATGGAGAATGTTTTGTGTTTTCACCAATCATATGAGAATTCCTTTGCAGTGGAGGAAACTCCAAGAGATTGTGGTAACCATAGTGGCAGATGAAATAGAGCCTTGGAGAAGAAAAAAGGGACTTAATAACACAGGGAGGAGTGGAAGGCAGAGCACTGTGCAAGGAAAGATGCAGAGAGAATAGAAAAGCTCCAGGTGACAGTGGTAACAGAGGATTTGTGGGCTTGATTAAAGTGTTTGTTTTGTATATATGATGAAAATATTTTCCTCTAGGTCATCTACATAATAGTAAATAATTTATATATTACTCTCTAATTCACCTATATAAACAGAATTTTTTTTTTTGGAAGCTTGAAGAACTGGATAAAGTGATACTGATTATACTGAGTTATACATGTGGGGAATGGAGCAAGATAATTCATATCTTGTATTGAACTAATGGATAGAAATTTTACCAAAGTAGAGAAAACTGGACTTGGGATGTGGCTGTTTCTCCAAACTTTGTCAGTCTGGGAGTATAGATATGATCCAAGATAATGAATAGATTATTTAATATATTTTAAAAGAAAGTTCTGGAAACATATTTTGTCATAATGGTCAAGGTAGTTCTCCAGGGAATATAAATTTTATTGGTTATCAGCAGAAATATACTTAAGAATGTCATTCAGGGCAATTACCTTAAAACTACCTACCACCAAAATCAACTTATATTCTATTTATATTCTACTAATAAGAAAAAAAAATGCTTTTTGTTACACTTTTGGCTTTATAACAAAATCTGAAAACATGTGGAAACTCAAATAAAAATGATCCCTCTATTTTTTTTTTAAGTGTGACCCACCTCCATCCTGAGACTTTATCATTCGTAATTTCAATTTTGGTTCCCATTTTTATTTTCTTATCTTTCATAAAGCATTATACAAAGTCTCAGAGCTATTAGGACTCAGGACTAGTTTCTAAGACAGGCTTTGCTTGTAAGAAACAGCTGTCAGAAGTGATAGGGTACAATTGTTAAAACGTCTAAAATAAAGGCTAAATAAATGCCTACATATAAAGTGGTATTTTTCTTCTATGTCTAAACAAAGCATTTTCTTTCCATTCGTGTTGTTTTGCCAGACTCAATATATCACTTGTCTCGTTCTTATTAAAATGAATTATCAGTGCAGTGCTGCACATGATCAGTGAAATCCAAAGGAATTACCTATACTACTAATTCTGGACTCAGTGCAGGACCACTTCATGATTTTAGTGTTGCTAGTAAAAACCAAACTGATCATTTTACTGGATGCACATGTTATATTGAATTTTATTTGGTGCGAAGGAGTGTACAACTATACCTTTTCAATGGTTTTTGATCCACAGTATTTAATTCAAATCTAGGGATTTAACACAAATCTAGGGATTTAATATAAAGTTTGTAGATTTCAGTTTAAGAGTTAACAGGGGAGCATAAAACCCAAACATAATTCAAAAGAGGTGTTGGTAAATAGGAAAAAAATAAAAATAAAAATAAAAATAAAATTTGGGGGCAGAACAAAGTAAACTAAAGGAATTCAAAAAGAACCTTTGGCAGTATTGTCAAGTAATCTAAAATGGGAGATAAAATGGTGTGGGGGAAAAAAAGAAATGCCAAAATAACAAAGGAATCAGAATGCGATTTTCTACCTTAGAGCCTAGGCTTTAGAAGATTAGGTCCTTGAGAAACATGAAGATGAATAGACAATTCAGAATCATCATCAAAAGTAAAATGATAGGGAGATGGACAGACTCATCCATAGTTCGATACTAGAGAAAAGTGACTGTGTTTCTAGGGGAACACAGTTTCCACAGTAAAGAGTTAACACCAGTGGTGTACAAGGAATATCTAGGCTTGAGATGATGATACCTTCCATTTGCAATGGTGGGTGGATACTGACCCACCTGGCAAGGTCTTCTGGGATGGAGCAATGGTTTGCTATGCTCAGAAAATGCTGCAGCTGAAGTAACTTCAGTGATAAGGGGCCTCTGAGAAGTTCTCAATACCACCTAGTAAATCTATTCATTAAAAAATTAAAAAATAAAATATATTAATCAACAAAGTAGTAAAATATTTATTAACAAATCTGTGTGTGCATATAAAGGAAATGTTCACACAGTAATACACCGTTCACTTATTTGCTTTATTAATAGCTTTGAGATAATAAAAAGAATTATTTTTGTCTATTCGGTAATGATTTCTGTGCAGTCAGTCAGTAATTTCCTCTCTGTTCTTCTAGGTACAATGAAGTCCAGGTTATTTCAGAGTCAACTTCATCAGTGAATGAAAGAGAAAGAATAAAGGAGAGAGGGAAACAGTAAGTTTGACGTTGAAATTTGTAATAACTTGCACCTAGGAAGTATAATTATTATGAGACTTTGCCTAGATATCTATGATCTGCTATAAGTGAAGGGATTAGATATTGCACATTAGATATAAAATAAATAAAATGTTTAGATGAGCATAAATTACTTAAAGTGGTAATTTATTGTTTTCTATCTTGATTTGTACAATTTGGGAATTGTACAAAGAGGAGAAGATGAAACCATGACTAATGTTGACAGCTGGTCTCACGTATTTTTGATGCATACTCAAAAGGCTTGCAAAGTTTCATATTTCTAAAATTGTATTTAGTATGTTTCCTTCTGGGTAGTGCAGGTCTCCTCTTCCTCCAAAAATGTCTTTGTGTAGCAGAGGAACTATTGTTGGATTATCTCCTATTTGTATATGAGTCTCTTTTACCCCAGCTGCCACTGCTGAGTCCTTACAGAAAAGTGAAAGGCCACAATGAAGACAATATTGAGAATTTAGTTAACATGTGGAGGCAATATCTCTCTATTTTGTTTCTTTTTTTTTTTTCCATTTTATTTATTTTTTCAGTGTAACAGTATTCATTCTTTTTGCACAACACCCAGTGCTCCATGCAAAACGTGCCCTCCCCATTACCCACCACCTGTTCCCCCAACCTCCCACCCCTGACCCTTCAAAACCCTCAGGTTGCCCCAACCTCCCACCCCTGACCCTTCAAAACCCTCAGGTTGTTTTTCAGAGTCCATAGTCTCTTATGGTTCGCCTCCCCTCCCCAATGTCCATAGCCCGCTCCCCCTCTCCCAATCCACCTCCCCCCAGCAACCCCCAGTTTGTTTTGTGAGATTGTCATTTATGGTTTGTCTCCCTCCCAATCCCATCTTGTTTCATTTATTCTTCTCCTATCCCCCTACCCCCCCATGTTGCTTCTCCATGTCCTCATATGAGGGAGATCATATGATAGTTGTCTTTCTCCGATTGACTTATTTCACTAAGCATGATACGCTCTAGTTCCATCCACGTTGTCGCAAATGGCAAGATTTCATTTCTTTTGATGGCTGCATAGTATTCCATTGTGTATATATACCACCTCTTCTTTATCCATTCATCTGTTGATGGACATCTAGGTTCTTTCCATAGTCTGGCTATTGTAGACATTGCTGCTATAAACATTCGGGTACATGTGCCCCTTCGGATCACTATGTTTGTATCTTTAGGGTAAATACCCAGTAGTGCAATTGCTGGGTCATAGTCTATTTTGTTTCTGAAGAAACATAGACATTTTATTGAAACACTATGTAAGTTATGCTTTAAGAATTTTCAAAAATTTAGGGGTGCCTGGGTGGCTCGGTGGATTAAGCCGCTGCCTTCGGCTCAGGTCATGATCTCAGGGTCCTGGGATCAAGCCCCGCATCAGGCTCTCTGCTCCGCGGGGAGCCTGCTTCCTCCTCTCTGTCTGCCTGCCTCTCTGCCTACTTGTGATCTCTCTCTCTGTCAAATAAATAAATAAAATCTTAAAAAAAAAAAAAAAAAGAATTTTCAAAAATTTAAATATTTCTTTAAAACAATGCTAGTATTGGTATCAATGCATCAAATGTGAAACTAATAATAAATCACATAAATTATTACACTTAATATTTATTGCGAAGAATCTTGAGGGTATGCACTTCAAAATCCACTATATACTGCATTTTTACTTTCTACTATAATATTCCTTTAGTTTTAAGACTGTTCATCATTTTTAAAGAAAATTGATCTTCACTAATAAATCGATATTTTAATGTTTAACTCTTGTATTTATGAACTGAGAATCAATGAAAATATTAGGGAAATAATTTTATTTATGATTGCCTAAGTTATTGCTTAGCTTAATCATGTGAACTAGTTAGTTTATGCTGATTATAAGTAAAGGAATATTGTAATGGTAAATTGGAATATATCTTATTCATTATTGTACTTCTGTGATATAATCAAGAAATGTCTTTAGGGGCGCCTGGGTGGCTCAGTGGGTTAAAGCCTCTGCCTTCAGCTCAGGTCATGATCCCAGGGTCCTGGGATCAAGTCCCTCATTGGGCTCTCTGCTCAGCAGAGAAATTTAGAGTTTCTTTATGGCTTAAGTTAAAATCTACTTTTGTAAATGTTATATGTGCACTTTAGAAGAATCCCTCTTTCTACCATATGGGTATAATGTTCTATAAGTATCTATCAGAGTAAGATATTAAATTATATCATAAAAATCTTTCTTACCAATATGTTTAATTTGCATCACCTGTGGTACTGGGAGGTAATTGTTAAAATCTCCAGACAAGATGGTTCATGGCTTTCTCTCTTTTTGAGTTCTGTTTTCAAACTGTATATTTTGGTGGGTATCAAAATTGGATTTGTATGTCTTTTTATCTAATTAAGCCATTTATCAGTATAGAGTATTTTATTTATATCCAATGAACTTTTTGCTTTAAGGATTATTTTATCTGATAACATTAGTAGCACCCACTTTGATTTCCAGTGTTCACATGGTAAATATTTCTCCATCCATTTACTTTCAGTTCAATTGTGTCCTCATATTTAGAGTGGACTGTGTGTGTGCATGTGCATAATATTATTTTTTTTAAAGATTTTATTTATTTATTTGACAGACAGAGATCACAAGTAGGCAGAGAGGCAGGCAGAGAGAGAGGGAGAGGGGGAGAAGCAGGCTCCCTGCTGAGCAGAGAGCCCGATGTGGGACTTGATCCCAGGACTCTGGGATCACAACCTGAGCCGAAGGCAGCAGCTTAACCCACTGAGCCTCTCAGGCACCCCTGTGTGTAATATTATTTTAATCAATGTGGTTATTTTTGATTTTTACTAGGAGTTTTAATATCATTTAATTTAATGTAATTGGTAAATGAGTTGAGTTTAAGTCTAACATATTGCTCCTGTCTTTTAAATTTATCCCATCTGTTCTTTGTTTATTCTGAAATTTTTTCTTTGATTTAATCAGATTTTAAATTACTTTACCATTTTATCATCTTTTAGCTTTTGTTTATGATTACTTCTATTGTCCTGTTAATTATACTATTCATTTTTTAATTTGTTAAAAACTACATTAAAACAATATATGAGCCACTTCTCAAATGTTGCCATCGGTAGGCTCTATTTACCCTTTATGTACTATTTGTTCTATTCTTATGTTTTACTATGTGTTACAGATTCTGCGATAAATTCTATCATTACTCTAAGATGTCAATATTTGTTATATTTACCAATTTATTTACAATTTTTGGAAACTTCCAGTTTTTCTTAAAGGTTTTTATTTCATCTGGGATGCTTTACCTTTAACATAAGTTAACTACTTCTAATATTTCTTAGAGTTCTTATCTGTTGGAGACAAATTATTTCAGCTTTTCTCTTTTTTATACAATCTTAATTCTGCCTTTGTTTTTGAATAATATTTTATTGTCATGTTATATCTTTCAATATTTTAAACCTGTAATTCTGTTGTATTCTGCCTTTTATTGTTTCTGTTGAAAAGCCAGCTTTTTATTCCTTCATTTGCTTTTAAGTATTTTCAATCTGTATTTGTTTTGTTTTTAGCAATCTGTGATTTTCTTCATAGTTTTCCAACTGTATGTTCACTGAATTGCTTGAATCTGTGGTTTTATATCTTTCATCAGGTTTAGACAATTCCTTGTCTCTTTTTTCAATATTTTTTCTAATATTCTCTTTTCTTCTCTTATACCTCAACTACATATATTAGAAATATTTTGAGCTCTTCTTTGTATATCTTTTGTTCTCCCCCCTTTTCTATTTTTTCCCCATGTTTCAGTTTGAAGATTTCTATTCATCTCTTTTTGAAATCACTTATCCCATCTTCTGTTAGTTACAGGCTTCAGTTGAACCCTTCCATCAAGACTTTAGTTATATATTGGTACTTACAGGGTACAGATTAGATTCTTATTTCTATTGATTCCAAATATATTTTGAAGTTATTTTGCTTTTCATTCATCTTTTTATATGTTATTCCATTTTACTTAGTGTATTAATCACATTATCTGAGATCTTTGTGCATCACATCCAATACATGAATCATCGCTGGTTCTGCTGCTATTCACTAATAAACATAACTAGTAAATTTTAAAAAAGATTTTGACATTATAATTTCTTTTGAATATAAGTCACTTTTTGCAAGCTTGTAAACAGAATCAAATTAAGACTGTCCAGTCCTCTAGGGTTGTAGGCCAAACTTGGGATCTTCAACAGAATAACATCATAATACAAGGTGCTAATAATGGGGTTATAAACACTAAGCACTTACCACTTATTTATACATTTCCCTTAGGAAACAGCCCAAATCCCAGAGCTTAAATGCATGATATACAGAACATCTCTATCTGCAGAGGACAGGATCACCCAAATTATATGCTTGGCTAAACTATCGGTAAACCAGATCAGAGCTAGCCATGAATTAATGAGCAGGGGAGATTTTTATATTTTAATAACTTGCTCTGAGGTTTTTTAAAAACGAACAAAAACACTTCTGATTGCTATTAATAAGAAAGGAAATAAAAAAATATTACAGATGCATCCAGACCAATATTGAATTTTGCCAGGACCTTCCACTAGAACACAAAGTTGGAGATAAGTATAGAGGATAAAATACTTAGATATTTTCAAAATAAATTACCCAACTGCCACTGGTATCTGTCCTTCCCCAGATGTGATTATCTAAGTGTTGGATATTGAGTGCTAGAATGTGGTGCACCAGAAGTCCAAAACTAGTAATTTTTTGTTTGCTAGAATTATGTATCATATATTATAGAATCCTGGATTTTTTACTTTTTTCTAAAAATTATTAGATTGTCTTCTTTCACACACTTCAAAATTTATTGTTAAGTCTTTATTTAATATTTTTAGGATAGGTTATCTTAGGTTCTCCTTTTTTCAGTGTTGAAAATATCACCCCTTGATTGTGCTTTTTATTCACAGTTAATGGTCTTTCTGGAATTTCAGTTAAAGATCCAGCATGGTCACAAAGGTCACTCCATTACAGCTGGGCTTGAAATCCAAATTCTGTTTCCTAGCTCTATATTACCTCTAAAATATTTTCACATTTTCCTGGCCTCCAAGTGGCTATGTTCTACTAAGCATGCACAGATATCAAGGACTTTTTCTCTGAAGACTTTTCTTCTCTAAGATTTTATCCCCTAAAATGCCACTTGTCTAAACAACTTTGGTATGTAGTATCTGTAACCTCTTCCAATTGAGATCTCTCTTTTTGTGGGTTCTCTTTCCCCACAGTATGATCTGGACTGTTCATTCAAGACAAAACTGCTGTGAATATTGGCCTTATCTTCAAAGTTTATCTTCTCTCATAAATTGTGGCCCAAAGTTGATTATTGCCCAATGCCTAAAGAGAATTTCTTTATATATTTTGTTAGTTTTTAAAATAATATTTTTTCCTTTTCCCTCTCTTCTTCCTCCTCTTCTTCTTCCTGATTTTCCATGAAAATTAGAATTTGAACATGAAATACTTAGTGGAAAGTATGCCAATAACAGAGCAAATAAACATAGAGTGATCTATTCCAGTTCACATTTTAGTGCTACATGGAACAGTTTTCTCTCTTTTTAAAATTTTTTTATTTTTTATTAACATATCACAGCACTCACCATAGCACATACCTTCCCCAATGTCTATAACCCAACCACCCTCTCCCTACCCCCCTCCTCCCAGCAACCCTCAGTTTGTTTTGTGAGATTAAGAGTCTCTTATGGTTTGTCTCCCTCCCAATCCCATCTTGTTTCATTTTTTCCTTCCCTACCCCCAAACACCCCACTTTGCATCTCAACTTCCTCATATCAGGGAGATAATATGATAATTGTTTTTCTCTGATTGACTTATTTCGCTCAGCATAATACCCTCTTGTTCCATTCACGTCATCACAAATGGCAAGATTTCATTTCTTTTGATGGCTGCATGGTATTCCTATATATATATATATACCACTTCTTCTTTATCCATTCATCTGTTGATGGACATCTAGGTTCTTTCCATTCTTTGGCTATTGTGGACATTGCTGCTATAAATATTTGGTGCACGTGCTTTTTTGGATCACTACATTTGTATCTTTAGGGTAAATGCCCAGTAGTGCATTTGCTGGGTTGTAGGGTAGCTCTGTTTTCAACTTTTTGAGTAACCTCCATGCTGTTTTCCAGAGTGGCTGCAACAGCTTGCATTCCCACCAACAGTGTAAGAGGGTTCCCCTTTCTCTGCATCCTTGCCAGCATCTGTCGTTTCCTGATTTATTAATTTTAGCCATTCTGACTGCCATAAGGTGATATCTCATTGTGGTTTTGATTTGTATTTCCCTGATGCCGAGTGATATGGAGCACTTTCTCATGTGTCTGTTGGCCATCTGAATGTCTTCTTTGCAGAAATGTCTGTTCATGATTGAACAGTTTTCTGTACTTTTTTTAGGTTAACAAGCCAACACTGCAGCTGTTACTTTTATATGCGAGGATTTTTCTTCTAGTTCATTCAGTTATTGGTAACAATAAAACACAGTTTTAAAAAAACATATTTCTTTTACTTTCTCTGCCTTCACTTTTGGGGCTTTAATTAATAAGACTTTGCATTTGACTTGATTTCCAAGAGGGAAATGTATATAATATAATAACATTTATTCTAAAACTTTACATTTTTCCAAAGAATAATTGTAAATATTAAAAAGGGAAATTAATCATATTTGTGATACTTTAATGACATCATTACCTGATCCTCAGAGTCTTCCTACCAGAGCTATATACACTATTTTAACCCTCTTTGCAGTGTTTGGAAATAATACAAAGTCTAGTAAGAATCAGTAAAATAGTATGATAGAGAACTCTTACCTCAGTTTATAAATCTTGGTGTTTATGACTAAATTGCCTGAGTGCTGGTTTATACACAGAGTACCAATTAGAAGTTAATGGATTTTAAGAAATAGTACTCCAAATCAGGTAAACTTATCTTTTTAGGGAACCCATTGACTAAAGAAAGAGAGATAGTGTCCCAAGCTTCATATGAAACTTAATATTTACAAGTAAGGTATAATACCCAATTTCTTTTATGTACAAACTCTTTTAACATTATTGTTATACCTTGTGCTGGCAGGCTGCTCAAAAAGTGTTGCTTTTGTTTTGTTTTTCTGTAATCCAGTTCTCCTTAAATATGAATGTATATAGATATATCTATCTATAATCTATATATCTATATACCTATATAATTTTTATAATCTATATATCTATATATATCAACAGTGACATAATGTGCCTGTTCAAAGTGTATGTCCTTTGGCTTCAAACTCAGAGATACCAAATGCCAAGTCTAGACTGGGGACTCAGATGTATGCATTATAATAATGGAAATCTGATCCAAGTAGTTCAAGGACAACATTTTGTAAATACTACTGTGAGTGCTCTAGTGAGTGCTCTAGTAAGAGCTCTGTAGCATTAGAGTTGTTGCTTAATATCTCTGAGACTGAATTTCCCATATTTTAGTAAATGATATGATTAATCTAGCTCATACTTTAGAGTTTTAGATATATGATAAGTATGGCAGTATTATCTATTTCTATATTTGCCAGTAATCAGGAATCATGGGTCTCAGGATGAAATCATGGTAAGTTTATTGTATATAATAATTTATACATTTATGATGTTTTATACCTTTTTCCTTAATTGTTGCATGTGCATACACATACAAACATGTACACACACACAAATAAAAACCAAAACCAAAAAACAAACAAACAAAAAAACACTGTACAAATGAGAGCTTTGAGCCTGAGAAAGAATAAATGATTTTTAAACTGAGAGTACAAAAGGACTGAGGGGGAACCTGAACCCAACCTGACAGATTCTGAGTTTGTTCTCCTCTGATTATACTGTAGGGCATCCCTGTTATCTCTGCTGATTAAATCATCAGAGGAAGAGTTTACCTACCCATTCCATAAATATTTATTTAGTGCAAACTATGAAAAAGGCAATGTACAAGATACTAGATTATAACAGTTAATAAAGGCAACGAAAATCCTTGCCTTTATATGGCTTGCATTCTACAGTGGAAAGAAAAGAATGCAAAGAGGTTATGAGCCATGTGTAAGTTGTAAGACCATGAGATAAAAATGTGCCTGGCATATTTGAGGAAATCCATGTGTTTGTGAGTAATGAGAAAGGAGAAGAGCAATAGGAGATAAGATTAAAAGTCTTAGATAGTTTTGTAGACCATCCATAGGACTTTGGCTTTTAACATGAATAAGATAGAAAGTCATTGAAGTTTTCTGATGAGAAAAGTATTATAATCCAATTTATGTTGTTCCACATTAATTTTGGTTGCTATTTTGAGATTATTGTGGAAGATCTAAGTGCATAAGCAGAAAAAAAGAAGAAGAAAACTAGAAAGTTATTGAAATGAAAGATGTAAGTGATATGGGCCAGGTTGGTAGCTGTGGAAGTAGAAAGAAGACACTAGATTCCCTATTATAGGAGTAGAAATAATAGTATTTTCTAACAGGTTGGATATTGGCTTTGAGAGAAAGAAATCAGAAATGATTCCCAAGGCCTTTCTTGACAGTGTATTGAGCTGGGGACAATTACAGAGAGCATTCCTTCCTTGGAGGAAGCCCACAATTTCACTTTGGACTTTTTAAGTTTGAAATGCATAAGGGGCATTCAATTGTATATCCTAATTATGAGATGAACTCAAAGACCTAGAGTTCAGGGAAAGATTCAGATTGAAATCATAAATGTGGGAGCCCTCAGCACATATATGAGATACATCCATGAGATTGGATGAGGTCTTTAAGAGAGTAGACACAATGAAAAAAGAGATACCAGGGCAGAAATTGAGGATGTAAGGAAGAAGCTAAAAGGGAGATTGAAAAATGCCAAGTAATGTAGGAGCAAAACTAGATAAGGGTATTACTTTAGATGCTTAGTGAAAAAAAAATGCTTTGAAGAAGACAAGATGCCTGCCAAAATGTCCAGAGAGATTATAATCTTTCATGTTTCTCTGGATTTTTCTAAGACAGGAAATACTTCAGTGTTAAAGTATTTTATAAGGGAGGCTTATGCTTAACCTGGACAGACTTAAAATACAACTTTTGTTCTCTAATAGATACTAGACTCAACTTTAGATCCAATTTTCAATTTGGAAACTCTGTAGCCCCGAAGAACTTTCCTAAGCTCTCCACTTTTATCTTCTCTTTCTTTTTTGACATCTGGGGACTTCTCTTTTTTTAGCTTATCTTTATATATTTTTTTCCATTCATTTTCTTATTCTACTTTTTGTGTGTTAATCGAGTATTGACTTATCAGAATTAGTCAGAGTTGTGTGATATTTTCCTCAACTATTCCATGAGAAACTTATGTCTGATTCCAAACTAAACACAATGCAGAATAAAACCATGTTATGGAACCAACCTGTCTTAAAATAAGCATGCACCATTTTTTTGAGTTGGGAGGGGATCTTAGATATTCTTGGCAATCTTATTTTATGAATTAGTTAGCCAGTAATATATAAGTCTTCTTCAGCACAATGAGTTCATGAAATTAAATCTTAAAATTATTTTTCTAAGTTCTCACAGTATCATAGAAGTGGTATTTCATTTGTTTTTGTTTTTTGGAATTTTTTTACTTTATTTTTTTGTCCTTGAAAAAAATGATATTCAATTGCCTTGATGTCATCTTTTCAAGAAAATTCATGTCTTTGAGTCTTTATAATAATGATCAATGTTGAGCACATCAGAATGGGAAAAAATGGCAAATGAGAACCATTAATCGGATATTCTCAGCATTTAGATTATGGCTGATGTCCAGTTCTCATTTATTAACCCTACTTATGCTTTCTGGGACACATAGTAGACTGAGGTTCTACTTGAAGTTAGGTATCCCCATTTCCCTTTCACTTGACTTTCAAGAATGCCAAAGAAAAGAGAAACCAAGATGTTCAGTCTTGTTTTTGCTTAGCATGGAGCAATTATAAGATTTTAGATCACTAAAATCTATTGTAAAGAAACTGTGAACATAAATTTGAGTAACTGACCCTTAGACAAGAGTATTCAACTGATTATCATTGATACTTGCTTCCTGGAAGAGTCTAATCTCCCCTTATTAATAGTGAGTCTACTCTGTTACCAAGTTAGCTGCTCTGACCAGATACTACGTTCTGGAGAGAAGTTGAAATTTGGAAAAGGCAAAATCAAAACTATTGGGAAATAAAGTCAAGCCCTGATATGGGCAGAATAATGAATAAAATGAGTAAAGAGCTAAGAACAAGGCTAAGCACTTACAGAATGTTTAGTCAGTGCATCATTGTAGTCTTGCTATTATTAAACCGAAAGGTTCTACATTATACCAGCCAATGCTTTAATATTAATAAAGTGGTTTTATATACAGCAGTTGATTTGGTATATAGAACAAAAGGTGGGTTTTGTTATCTTTACTATACCAAGAAGAGGCTTTACTGTTTCTTTCCATTTTACTTCATGGCCTTCAGAACAGTAAAAGATCTGGAGAACTAAGTCAGTTTCCTGATACACAAAATTGTTGTATGATTCCTATCAGTATGGAACTTATCCCAGTGTAAGCAGCCAGGTTTAACAGCAGGTAATAGACACCCTCATTTCAGAAAAAGAACCTGAGAGAGAGGGAGGAGAAAAGAGAGAGTGGAAGGAAGGAAAGGAAGGAGTGGAGGAGAGAGAGAGAGAATATGACTGTTTTTTTTCCCCTGGCAACCAGAGTTGTCTTTCTTCTGACAGATAATGTTTTAAAGAGAGAGGAAAATTTCCGTAGCTTCTTTCCACTATAGACAGCCTGAGGCTACATTCTGATATTCATTGAAGCTATTATGGCATTATTAGTTAGTCCTTGGTGAATGGAAATTATTGATAGAATACCCATAATTCTTAATAAACATTCTAGGCAGGTTGAAATGTACCTCAATATATGTAAATGTGCAGTCAAAGAAACTATTTCAGTTCTACTTTCCAGGAATATTTCAAGGCTCCATAGCTCATATCTATTTTATTTATTCAAGATGAGTTAACTATCCTAGATGCTGATCATATCCTTTCTCCATGTTCAGTGGTTTCTTAGATCAACACTATTTGAGATAAAAACAAAACAAAACAAAACAACCAGAGCAAAATCCTTAGCTTTCTTCTTGTGGTTCTTGTCTTCCTACTTTGCACTGTTTACTTCTTCCTTACCCCTTCCTGCCCCCAGCTCTGGAATCTTTTGGTAGATGAAATCTTTAGATTCTGACTTAGGTTCCTAGGGCCTTGGTAAAGATCTGTGTTCTCTGTTTTTACTGTAAAGTAGGTTCACTAATTTCAGTTGTTGTTTCTTAGTTTAGAATAGCTGGTATTCTTTACATCTTAATGATTCATTCTGCTTTTACTTGTAAATATTATTAGAACAAGTTATTTCTTTATAACATAATATATAAATAGACAAATATTCAGTGTGTACTGATAGCTAATGTATGAAAATACAACCACATTAACCAGCTTTATGTTTTTTTTTTTTTTTTTAAGATTTATTTTTTTGACAGATAGAGATTACAAGTAGGCAGAGAGGCAGGCAGAGAGAGAGAGAGGAGGAAGCAGGCTCCCAGCCAAGCAGAGAGCCCAATGCGGGCCTCCATCCCAGGACCCTGGGATCATGACCTGAGCCGAAGGCAGAGGCTTTAACCCGCTGAGCCACCCAGGCGCCCCACAGCTTTATGTTTTTTATAAAATAAAACTACACAATCAAGTAGGAGAATATGATACACAGTACTTTTTTTTTTTTTACTTCTATGTATCCTTAAGAACTTTCCAAAACAAAGCACTTACTAATTTAGATTTTTTAAGACAGCTTTGCTTTTAGTGGTTTTGGTGTACATAGTTAAACAAGAGGGATTTCTTTAGTTAGACATGTGTGCTGTTTCCAGGATTTTACAGTGATATAGTGATTTTTAAAAATGATGTAATGATTAAACATGTGCATGTGTATATATTTATTTGCATACAGTAAAAGCACATAAGTATGTTAAATATTTGAAGAAGAATTAGTAGTTCAAAGATGAGGTGCCATTTGAATTTAATTAATTGCCTAGTTGCCTGGTCAAAAGTCAGAGATTTATTTTCTCATCTCTAGTATATACAAGTGCTTATTTCCTCTTGTCCTTAGTGCATTAGAACTCTGTAGTAGTTGTTCATCTTATAGGGAAAATTTTATTCTAACACAATTCTAATTTGAATTTTGTAATTATGTTGAATACTATATTATGAATATATATTTTGTGTATGAATTCCCATTCTGCACTTTTATCCATTTGTTCTTTGCAGTTGCTCTTTTTCCCTTATAAATTCAAATTATGTTTCAATGTTAAATGAGTAATTATGTCTATCATATTTCCTGAAAATATTTTATATTTTCACTTTGATCAGATCATTTTTACATTGTAGGGATAATTGTGGCACAAAAATTCTATTTTAATGTAGTCACATCATAGTAAACAAATAAAACTTATCTCCCTGTTCCTACTTCCACTGAAGTGTCTTTAATTTAATGTATCTTATATTTTCGGGTTACATATAAGATTTTGTTATATAATATTTTGTTTGAAAACTATTCATCTGGCCCTTTTTATTAATGTAGTCATGCCTTAACCTGATAATAAGATTTCTCTGCAGTATGACTATACACTGTATTTAGTCTCTCATAAATAGAAATCCATGTCATAAATCCAAACCGTATTCTGTATTCTATCATTATGGTAATTATTTCTTGCTTTTATTCTATTGCTTTCTGCCAGGAATGTCTTTAATAGTCTTTATTTTTATAAAATCTTAGCAGAGTTCATTTTTGAAAGGCATTACAAGAGAAAACAACAGGGGATTCAACAAATATTTGTTGTTCTGAATTGTCTTAGACAATTCAAAATGTCTTAGAATTCTTTAACTGCAATCAGCTCAATATGGCTATTATAGACATATTGAGCTGATTGCAGTTAAAGAATTTGGTTTGTGTCCTGATGCCATTTTCTAAAGACGTATGACTTTTGATAAAACTAAGTCACTTTTTTAAGACTGTTAATTTTTAATCTTCAACTTCTTTATCTACAAAGTAGAGATTATACAGGAGTACTGCCCAAGTTCATATGAGATTAAGTTAAATAATAGAGATTATACAGGAGTATAATAGAGTATTATGAGGAGTAATAAATAGAGATTATACAGGAGTACTGGCCAAGTTCATATGAGATTAAGTTAAATAATTTTAAAATAAATGTTTGTAGTGGCATGAAGATAGACACATAGATCAATGGAACAGAATAGAGAGCCCAGAAATAAATCCACACTTATATGACTAGTTATTCTATGATAAAGGAGGCAAAACTATACTATGGAGAAGAGACAGTTGCTTCAGTAACTGGTGCTGGGAAAACTAGACAGCTACATGCAAAATAAAAAAAATGAAACTGGACCACTTTTTAACACCATACACAAAAATAAACTCAAAAAGGATTAAGACCTAAACATGAGACCTGAAACCATAAAACTCTTTGAAAAGAACACAGGTAGTAAGTTCTCTGACATTGGCTATAGCAGCATTTTTCTAGATATGTCTCCTGCGGCAAGAGAAATAAAAGCAAAAATAAACTATTAGGACTACACTAAAGAAGAAAGCTTTTGCCCAGCAAAGGAAACCAAGAACAAAGTGAAAACCTAAATGTATGGGGAAAGAATTTGCAAATGATATATCTGATAAAGGGTTGATATCTAAAATATGTAAAGAACATGTACTACTCATCAAAAAAAACAAACAATCCAATTAAAAAATGGGCAGAGGACCTGTATATACATTTTTTTGTGTGTGTGGAAGACATACAGATGGCCAACAGACACATGAAAAGATGCTCAACATCATTATTTATTAGGTAAATGTAAATCAAAACCAAAATGAGACACCACTTTACACCTGTCAGAATGGCTAGGTGTAAAACACAAGAAATGACAAGTGTTAGTGAGGATGTAGAGAAAAAGGAACCTTGTGCACTGTTGATGGGAATGTAAAGTAGTATAGCCAGTGTAGAAAGCAGTATTGAAGTTTCTCAAAAAATTAAAAATAGAAATACCACATGATACAATAATTTCACTACTGGGTTTTTACTCAAAGAAAACAAAGATGCTAATTTAAAAAGATATATGCACCCCTATGTTTATTTCAGCATTATCTACAATGCCCATGATATGGAAGCAACCTAAATGTCCATCAATATATGGATGAATAAAAAATATATAGTATATACACACACATATCACACACCCCACAATGGAATATTACACAGCTATAAAAAGGATGAATCTTGTCATCTGCGACAACATAGATGAAACTAGAGGATATAATGCTAAGTGAAGTCAGGCATAGAAAGAAAGATACAATATGGTTTCACTCATATGTGAAATCTAAGAAAATAAATGAATAAACAAACCCAAAGCAGAATCAGACTTAAAAATACAGAGAACAAACTGGTGGTTGCCAGAGGGAAGGAAAATGGGAACATGGGCAAAATGGGTAAAAGGAAGTAGGAGATATAGGCCTCTAGTTATGGAATGAGTAAGTCATAGAAACAAAATATACAGATAGAGAATATAGTCAGTGATATTATTATAGCAGATTACGATGATAGATGGTAGTTGCACTTGTGGTGATATTAGCATATCATGTAGATATAGAATCACTATGTTGTGCACCCAAAACTAGTGTAATATTGTGTGTCAATTATACTCAAATAAAAATAAGTAAGTAAATAAATAATGTTTGTAAAAGCACTTTTTATATTATAATTTTGGAACAAAGTCTTAATTATTATGCTCACTTGAATATAAAAGTGAAGGGGTAAATATTCAAATGGATTAAGATTTCTTTTTTGAATAATTAAGCTTATATTCCTTTAATAATTGGTTATTGAAGTTGACTTATTTTTATAAGCTTATGTTGTTCTCAGTCATTAATAAAGTTTAATAGGTCACTCAAGGACAGAATTCACTCTGTCCCCAGAATATTTCACTATATTGAGTTATTTTGGGAAGTAAAAAGCTGGTGCAAAAAAGTCTGTTAATCAGCTATATAGTTTTAGTAACTGTGGTCTAAGCCTATTTAAAATTGTGAACAGTTAAGAAAAGTATCTATGATATATCCAGTTATTTGACTTTCCAAATTTAGTTTATTTTTCCTTTTTCTTTGAAGGGTATGGAGCTAAATTTGTGATAAACATATATATTTTTTTGTATTTATGATCTGAAATTTATTTAAATAAGCATTAGAAAACATACACCAATGGTCTTTTTTACTGTATGGGGGATTTCTTGCCTAGTATAGGTTAATTAAGCTTACATTTTAGTATTAAATTCACTTGTCAAAACAGTTGGCAATTTTGACAAGTCAGATTTGTTTAGCTTTACAGATACTGTGATTGGGATATTGAGTAACAAATAGATATAATTCTAGAAGTTTCACTTTGAGAATAAAAATTTAACATTTGTGTTTCTCCTGCATCTGCCAAAATCTCTTTCTATGGAATCAGAATGTACTCATTCATACAACAGCAAAATCTTAATATCCAACTCCTGTTTCACCTAATCTGCCCCTGAACCTATCAACTCTAATTTCCAACTAAATTTGTTTTTCCATTCTCTGTCTATGCCACCACTGTCTTATTGGAGTTTTCATCATTTCTTTCACTTGGATAATTATAATAATTTCCTATTTGATATAATTACCTCTAACTTTTTTCCCTCTTATCCATTTTTCAAAGTACCACTAAAGTTGCTCATTGAATCTTGTTGTCTTCCTTTCTTATACATCCACACTTGCTTCCTATTCTATATATTTGTCTAACACTATATTCCTCTCTAAGATCTGTAAGGCTACTCAGAATCTTGCCACAGGGGGTATAACTCAGTGGCAGAGTATTTGACTGCAGAATCTTGCCACAGTCTATTTTTCCAGTTTCAGCATCATAAACAACAAATCCTCTGAACAATCAGATTATTTGTTATATGTTGCTTTGACTGACCTGTTGAATTTTTTTTTTCTTTTCCCACTTCCAACCTAATGAAACCCTACTCCTCCATTATAACATATATAAATGTCACTTCCTCTGGGAATATTTTTCTGGCCAACTCCATGATTACAATTACTTCCTTCTTTCTTTGTGGATCCTCCAATATAACAACATGGTTGGTATTTCTGTATTTGTTTTGTAATTGCCTATTTATTTTTAGGTCAAATTTGGGTCAGAATCAGATGTCTTGTTTTTTCCATAGGTATACCTTTTAGTCTGTGGTGCATATTTGGCCCATTGTGAATATTTATTGTTATTTGGGAAGAGGAATAATGAAAAAGAGAGCTCAAATGATCTGTAAAGAAGGAGAAAGAGATAGGGCATGTGAAACGGTATCCTTCGCAGAGTAGCATTTTTTTTATTTTTATTTTCCCACAGCACTCTTGCCATTTGCAATAAGTTTCATCATTCATGGGTTGTTATTACTGAGGTCTTCACAGAAGAAATATTACTCCATTTCTGGCTGCTCTCTGCAGCACTTATACTTCGTTATTTCCCTGTGGACTTTGTGTCCTTCAGTTTTTCTCACACTCCTTTTTTCTTCAGTAGTATCTATGATGAAAGACTGATGCCAAGTAATCAACTTCATTTCTTTTGGAAAAAAAAAAAAATCCCAGTCTGAACTGATGGTTTATTTTATAGACAAAAGCATCCCTCCATATTCTCTGCAAAACCTTAGAAGCATTTCAGCACAATGTAGTAGAATATGCCAATTGATGAAATGCCAAAGCTCCATAATGGAAAACTAAGAAAAAGATAAAAATTCTTTTCACCTGAGAAATTGCTATTAGTTCAAGTAGCACTTAACAAGTGAAATGAATATGCCCTGGAGTAGAAATTTCATCTTTGGCAGCTGCAATACCTAAGACTCACTGGCTGTCCTTTGTTCCTGCTTATTCGGAGAATCTCATTTTATAGGGAGGATGATTCAATTTGGATTTAATTCCTCTTCTTTTTTCATAATCATAAAATGGGGTGTTGGGTGATCATATAGGGTTCTCCCACTTGCAAATTCCTCATTATTTAATGTAATGTCAGTTTAGCTTACAGAAATATCTTTTGTGTTCTGCTACCCAGTTTTATTCAACCAAAGTACATTTTTATGACATAGAACAGAGAGGAAGTGAATGTGGGCATGGGGTTGAGGAGGCAAAACAGACAAGGTTGGCAGATGGTTAATGATCCTTCTAGCTATATCCTCAGGGACAAGATGTTAAAAAAAAAAAAGTACCTCAGTGTGTCATTATACAAGGAAAAAATAAAAAGGCAAGATAACCTGAGTTGAGGAAGGTATTGCAGCACTTAATATACAGCTGTGGAAAGGTTTCTGATAACACTTTTTATGAGCAAAATTGGGTAAAATATATACATCTTCCGTCTACTTCCACTTGAATAAAATATAATGAGTTCTGAGAGACAGAGAATAGACTGTAGTCCCATTTAATTTGTAGCTAGATTATGTGCCACTGGATTGAGGACATCCCCTCCAAGTGCCTACTAGCAGTAAGTAGGGTGGTTCTTTTGTGTATTAGCCATTCAGTGGGTGGATTAATTGTGAGGTCTCCAAATTTAGCAAATAAAAAGGAAGAATGCTTAGTTAAAGTTGAATTCAGATGAAAAATAATTTTAAGTATAGTATGTCCCATGAAATGTACTAAAATATTCATTGTTTATCAGGAATTCTCATTTAACTGGACCTTCTATATTTTATCAGGCAATTCCTTATTAAGATATTAGAAGTCTCTTAAATAGAGATTTTTTTCCTGTCATAGAAGCATACATTCATACAAGATGAGTGAAGAATACCAGACATATTGAGCATAGAGGGTGTTTTCCTCCAAACACAAGAGGTTTTTAGATAAAAAATATTATCAATTATACCTTGGTCTTCTTGAGCCTCAGTATCTTAAGCTACAAAGGCCAAGGTCACTGTTGGACACATATGCACCCTGATATTCCCAAATAACTCACCCAAGCCTCTGCCCTGAAGGATCTCTTGTATGGAGACCAGGAGACATATTGAAGGACATTTATTGTATCATTGTTTATAAGGGTGAAAAATTGGAAACAGCTGGTTTGTCCATTGGTAGGAAAATATATGCAAACATATGGTCCATTCTTTAATTTTGAACACAGGGGTAATGTGATTAATGTGTGGGCTCTGGATTTGGAGAGCTTAGATTCAAATTCTAGCTTTATCATTTACGACCCATGTAGCATTCTGTAAGTGGCTTACCCGTCCATGTCCCATTTGGATCATCTGTAAAATGACAATATTTTAAAAATATAAATAAAATATGTAATGTAAAATGAATTACAACATATAACATAAGGATATTAAAAGTCTGTCCCATAGGACTATTGTGAGGATACAGCAAATTAAATATACATGTATTTAACACAGTGCTTGACACCAAAATCACCTTGAAAACCTGGAAATATTAAATATTAGCTTCTATAAAAATGAAATATTATACAAAAGTAAAATAAATGAACAGAAAAAAATGACAGGTAGCATTCATGTGAAACAAAACAGACTTATCTGATGCTTATGTATATAGTAAATATGTGAAACCATATATTAAATGATAAATACAAAATTATGATGGTAGATGTCCCCGAGAATTGAGGGAGAGGCCAGTTTAGGGAATAAAATAGTTATTTATAAAGTTGTACATATTTTATTTAGAAAACCTGAGGACAAAATCACAAAATGTTAATATTTGCTCATTTTTGGTTTTTGGATATTTGTTATTATAGCCTAAGCAGTTTGCTGTATGTTGTAATGAATTTAAAAGTAGACAGTGTATAGATAAAGAGATTTGTAATCCAATGAAAGTTCTTTGTTAAAGTATTAATTTTTAAATGATGTCTGCTGAATTAATGTACAGATGTGATACTGAAGAATCTTATCAAATAATTTAAGATACTAACATTTATTGAAGGTATAAAATATGCCGAGTGCATTTTTAACATGACCATGATGTGAATTGGATTTTGCTGTTTCCACTTCAGTTATGAGGCTAAAGGGTAACTTTACTAATTGCCAGTGTAAGAGGTAAGAAAGTTGGGAAGCATATCTATGTCTGCCTTACTTCAAAATTTATTCTCTTTTGATTTCATTTAATGCATTCTAATTTTACAAATGTTTATCTATCCCAGTTATCATAGACTGGTAATCTGCTTTTAGAAATTTTACTTTCCTATAATTAAAACTTACTAAAATTATGCATGATTTGTATGATATTTATGTGTGTATATATATAGTTATTTTCAGTTCTACCCAGGTATTAGCAGTTTTTTCACATGACCTGTCAGGCTTTCAGGGGTAAGGAACATAATTTAAAACACAGAGGGAGTAAGCAATTCAGTTTAGCATAGGATTTGGGGTCAGGATCTTTCTGGCATGTGGTATTTGAGTTTAAGACCAATACCACATGAAGTCCTATTTTTAAACAGAAAAAAAACCCCACATTAAACTATATTCTGTAGTTATATTTTTACCAAATGTTAAGTTAGTTTTAGCCTTTAGGGTTTGTTTCTGAAATAGGTGCTTCTGATATTGCAGAAAAATATACTGCTTAATGAAGACGCCAACTAGTATGTGACATAACCTCGATGTGTACTACATACACCCATAAAACACAAAGAATGAGGCTTACTGATGATGTCTAGATGCAGAGCTTAAAAAATGTTTGGTTTTGATTTTTATTAAAAAAAAAACTTTTCATTTGTTATCACATACAAAGCAGATAACCATAAAATTTAATGTTGGCAACAGAATTAATTGATCATATTTCATAAACAGATTCTAAATGCATAATCTTCAGACAGAATAGGATAGGAGATGATAATGAAATGCATCTAAATGTATAGTATTTAAGATGAAGAGATGTACTCATTTAATCATTTGAGAACAAGGATAAAAAAAGACATAAATGTCCAATCCTTTGCTTAGTTTTGAATGCTGGAGATAAGTGCAAATGTAATAATATAATAAGTAATGGATAATGTTTTTGCACATGCATGATTTTTGAGTGCTTTCCAAAAAGCTTAAAATTGTAAAATGTTTGGAATACGACAAGAACTAAGAACTAAAAACTAAATAATAATGGAGAACAGTCTCCTTATATTTTAAAAAGGGTCATAATCCCTCTTCAAATAAAATTATTGAAGATAATTCTCAGATGTTTCTTCTTCTAGACTCAATTTTTAGTGAAAAAAATGATGGGGCTTCTTTTATAATATAATGCCTGAAAATATTTCCAAGGGATTTGAAATTTATAGACATGCATGATTTACTTTTTAAAAATCTACATTAAGACCTATATTTATATGTGACTAGTGTAAATGTGTGGCTAAAAATAACTAGCAATGGATGTGAGCCCAATAGCATTGTATGTATAAAAAGTAAAGGAATGATTATGCTTCACTTTGTAAAAATTTAATTTTTTTTTTCTGTGAGTGAAAATCTTGCATGAAGCCAGATACGCAATATGATAGTTGAAGTTTCAGGAAATTAAAGTAAATCATTCATTTATTTTTTTTTATTTTTTTTCCATTTTATTTATTTTTTCAGCGTAACAGTATTCATTCTTTTTGCACAACACCCAGTGCTCCATGCAAAACGTGCCCTCCCCATTACCCACCACCTGTTCCCCCATCCTCCCACCCCTGACCCTTCAAAACCCTCAGGTTGCCCCAACCTCCCACCCCTGACCCTTCAAAACCCTCAGGTTGTTTTTCAGAGTCCATAGTCTCTTATGGTTCGCCTCCCCTCCCCAATGTCCATAGCCCGTTCCCCCTCTCCCAATCCCACCTCCCCCCAGCATTCATTTATTTTTTAAGAAAATTATTTAAACTAATGTTTAGGGGTGCCTGGGTGGCTCAGTGCTCAAGGATTGAGCCACCCAGGCACCCCTAAACATTAGTTTGAATAATTTTAGTATTTGCGTTGTATCTGCTGTTCGTCTGCCTTCATATCCTTGGGTGACTATTAATATACCAAAGAGAAAATAATAGAGTATTGAAATAGATTTTCATTGTATGTATAATGCATTTAGTCTGGGGTTACATGAAAAATATACTCACCTATTATATGTGAATAAAATATGTTCAAGTAATAAAATATATGATGACATAATTTCTGTATCAGAACATGAAGTATGTATGTAAAATTGCACAAAATTAAAAAAACTGAAAATGCAAAAATACTTTAATGAAAGGGAAGAATAAAGTTAATTACATGACCATAAAATCTCACATAATCTTGTTCATCTTCACAAATTTTTTCTAAAATTCTAAATAGTATATTTTGTGAGGATAAGCATTATATTTGTCTAATTCTTTATTATTTGTCCCCAGCACCTGTGACAGGACTTGATACATAGTAAACAGTCAGTAAATGAAAGAAATATACATATCAGAGTTTTTCTTGTACAAATATACACACATATGTATGCACATGTTGTTTTAAGTTTGGACAGGGAGTACACAGTAGAATAACTTTTAAATTCTCCATATACTTGCTGGTAGATTAGTTTTATAAAATTTTGAGCAATTTTAATAATTCTCTTGTGAAACTAGATTTAATTTTTTAGATTTATTTTAGTTTTAGATTTGTTAACTGTTTTGCATAAAAGCTTCCTGAGCGTGGGGTAAAAGAAGGATCTTTATTTTTAAACTTGTCGGTCTGTTTTGAATGCATGAAACTGTACAGTGTATGCCACAATTGGGAAGGTTCTTTAACTGATGCTTGGTGATGAAGCTTTATCATTTAGTTTAATGAAATTATAGTGTGGGCTAGTAAGTAATCTGTTTAATTACAATTCAAAATTAATTCCATTAATGAAATATATCTGTGCATATTGTCCCTGTGTTTAGGCTGTGATTGTCCATTATCATTCTTTTACCAACTTTGTGAATTATTGAATTTCACTAATTAATTTCATATTATGTACATTAGGAAGTATGGAGGAAAATGCATCTTCTTTTTTCATAAAGATGATTTCTTGATTATTTGTTTAGCGCCTACTTAGCAAATATATAATCATCACAGAATTTTGTTTGCCTTTAGAAACATTCAGTACAAACAAAATATAACCTAGAAAATGAATTTCAAAGAACTTAATTCATATTGTGATACTATCTAACTGACCTCTATAATTTACGGTCTGTTCTTTTTAATAGAATACAAATTTATTACCGAAAGATCAGAGTCCACATTAACAACTACACTCATTATTGTGATAATAACCCAGAAGTGTGATTTGCAAGGAAAAGTGAAGTGTCAGTGAAAAAAAATCCAGATAATGACTCTTCACAGTGATCAAGAGTATAATTTATTGTCTTTATATTAATTTCAGGAATTCTAAATGCAGAATTTTAAACATTTAAACATGGTCTTCTCTCAATTTTTATCTTTTACAATTTTCTAAAACATGCAGCTAGATCACAAATTCAGGGGATTTTCATTTCATTCGAAAACAACCATCTCAGACTTTTTATTCCTGATTTTCTCACACAGGCACAGGAGAAATCAGCACAAAATTAGAATGAGATGATGTACACAGGTTTTCTTATCAATTGTCTCTGTACATAGGGATGATACATATCCACCATTCTCTAGTAATTATAGTTTAGGAATAAATTCCTCCTTTTAAGCCTATGTTTGAACCAGTGTCCTGATGGGTCTATCTCACAAGTCATGCAACAATAAAATAAAATAAGAGTAAAACATATAAATGAGGAAATTCAAATAAATATTGCCATTTAGTAATAAAATGATATAAAGCGCATGCCTTTAAACTTTTGCATGAAGGAGGAACTTTTAGGAAGCATCATTTAGTTCAATTGTACTGAGAGTGTTTTCTAGTTTGCCAGATAGCTATTGGTTTTTAACATCCATTTTATTTCTGTCTTACATCCATTTCTGTTAAATGAACAATATTTTCAACTGCATTAATATATCAAAGTTATTGATTCCTTCAAAGTGAATTGCATAAATGTTTCACTTCAAAGCATTTTAATACATACATAATATTTCTCAGTCTCCACACCATGAATAACTAGTGATCTTTATGCTGCTGCTTGTTTCAATATTGCTTTCGCTTTACACTTAGGTACCATTCCACAGAGGGCTACTGTGAATGTGTATGGACCAATCTTTGGCAAGTATACACACAATTAAAGTCAAGGCTACCTTCCTGTCACCCAAGGTACAGAGAGATGCATTAAAACTAACAAAGCGATAAAAGGGGCCTGAAATTGAAACAGTTTAAGAAATGACAGTTTAATGAAAGCATTGTAAAAATACTATCACACTGATGGAAAACATCTGTCCTCCACGAATCTTGAATGATAGAAGGTTGTGTGACTCTTGAGGAATGTGTTGCCAGCCTATGGTTATATCAACAGCAGGCCAGGCATGGCCTGTCTCTTTAATACCATAGTTATGACTGTCCAAATGTATACCATTCCACCCGATACCTTGGCTTCAGCATCACAATAGGTTGCTTTAAAGTTATTTTCACTGCTTGTTGGGCTTTTCTTTCTTTCTTTTTTTTTTTTTTTTTTAAGACTGTTGGGCTTTTTGATGGAGTGGGGGAATAATGCTATTGAACTATAAGGAAAAAGAAAATAAATGTATCATTGAGAGCTGTTTATAAAAGAAAAAAGTTTATAAGTATTATAGTTCTAGTTATTATAATAATCAAAATGCAACATACCCTTCTATGATTTAGTAAAATCATAGTTGTAATCACCAGTTCATGGTTTCTTCTGTTTCTATTATAGCAGGTGAATGTTTATAATAAGAGTGCATTAAAGATTGTGATTGTGTGAGGAAAGGGTTAATGTATTTCTACATGGTATGTAAATTACCATGACAGACTTCCACAAGAGAGAAGAGAAAAATTTGTTTATATTTCAAATTGGCAATAAGCAAGTGGATTAGTCTCATGCCCCAAATTTGGAAGAAAATGGAAGCTAATACTTTCAGTTAAAGATCATTATATTTTCCTTGCTTCTTATTCATTAAGAAGTAATTTTTGAAATCAAGTTTTGCAGGTGAAAAGCCTATAATGTGGAATAAAAAATTTCCTTGGAGATAAGAAAAAAAATTGAATTGCTTCTCACCTGCAGAAGTAGTTAATCTAGGTGCTATTCAGACATGCTAAATGTTTAGTTATATATGAGTTTAAAATAAATGTGTTTTCGTTCTTCAAGGAGTTCATCTCTCCATTTATTCCATTGATGGCAATGTTTTCCTATTTTTCCCCCTAGGATGAATTTATCAGGTCTATCAAGGCATCTTTAATCATTTATTCAGTCTTATCTATCACATCTAGAATTGCATTCCAAAAGTGCGCGTGAGTTGGAGAGTAGGATGTGGGAGGGCAGGAATATACAAGTATGGTAGCTGTGTACAATATACGACTTTCATATTTATGTGTCTCAGTATTTTTTTAACAGATCATGAAAATTGGTATCATAGTTTGCATGATTTTAGGCTATCAGTCTCTTTTCTGTGATCCATAGTATTGTTATCATAGGAAAACTTTCCCTATATAAATTCAGACACACTTACCTTTTACCTGAATAACTGGGTTACTCATAGACTGGGTCACATTTGTTCTGGTGCCCTCAGGAAACCTTGTATTGGTGAAAACCTTATTTCAGAGGGAAGTTCACTTGAGTTTTCTAGGTTAGATACAATAGTGATTTACATGTTGGAATCATTTGATGAAATAGTTATTTGGAGACTTCCCAACATTTTTATATTATATAGTAAAAATGTTTTTTGTAAGTCACTACACTTCTAAGTGGACTTACCCAAGTGTAAAACTAGGTCAGATTTCTAAATTCACATCGATAATTCTACCCAACAATGTGTTTTCCAAAACAAATCTAGCTTAATATTGAGGTACAAAATACCCTTCATTTTTAGACACTGAAACTCTATGGAGGATTTAAATTGAAAGATTTTAGTATTTCTCTTCTTACACATACTATTAAAAGTAACTTTTTATCTAGCACTCTTCCATTTCCAATGATATTTGAATTTTCATGATGTATCAGGAAGAAAAACTTAACTTGGTGCTAAATATCTTTAAACAACACTCTTTAATATCTGAACTTTAGGTCAGAGCAGTTTGTAGTATTTGTCAATTCAAGTAAAATGGTTTTTCTGAAAGCATGTCAATCAAAAAATAGAATATATTTGGTTTATAAATAAGCTATTAGTTTTATAGAGCTATATTTAAACATAAATGAAGGTAAGGATCTAAGAACTGTTGTTAACCAGTGATACCCTGTGGCTGCCATTTCATTGTGATAATGTTAAACATAAAAAACGATAGTTAAATATATTCTAAAATTCTGTTATTTCACCTCCGCTTCAGTTATACTAACATTTCCATTTAGAATTATAAGGGTACCTGACTGGCTCAGTTGGTAGAGCATGGAACTCTTGATCTTGGGGTCATGAATTCAAGCCTCATGTTTCATTTCTCTTTTCATTTCCTAGTAAAATTTTTGGTTCTTTCCTTAGCTGGTATGATAATGTGACAGTCTGCCACCTGATCCTTACCATTTAGCATTCTCTTTTACAAAATTAAAGATTTGTAATTTCAAGCAAGCTCAGTATGTCTTGTTTCAAAGTAACCTGTAATCTAGATTTAGACTTTTCACTTATATGTTAGTTTTTTCTGTGACAATTTCTCTTTAAGCCTTCTTCCCGTGAGCTAGAAAATAAACAAATGTTTTATAGAAATTTCCTATCTTCACACAGAGAGTATGGTATAGAGTGTATAGTTTTAGTCCAGTATACTCAGCTTGAAATCCTACATCTCTTCATAGCATTGGTGCAGGCCTAAAATTCAGTGAGTCTCCTTAGTCACAGTTCTTTTCCTCTACTACATCCACTTCATCCCCTTTCATTATTTGCAGGGTGAAGACACACGCAGTCTTACAGAGGTCTGCATATTGCAGATAACCTTTATGGCATTATGATTTTACTACCGCCAATATGAACCTCAAATGCATGACAGATACAAATTTACTTTTCACTGTATCATTCATACAAACAAAAGTATCATTTTCCAATTCCTATTTTTCTTTTAACCCTAAAAATTTGGATAATGTGTGAGGTTTTGGCCTTATCTCTAATAAAATCATAATAATAACCTACTTCTTCAGATTATTATGATGTTAACTTCCACAGCCCTCTCTGAGACTACTGATTAAGTAAGCAATTTTCATGTACATTATTATGCTTTGTTTCCAGGGTGCCAGAAGCCCTACGGGATCCTCAACTCAATCTAAGGAGATTAAGACAGTGAATATCACATTGCATATTGCCAATCTAGAATCACTTAGACCCATTAATTATTTACAGCAAACACACCCAGAGAAAACACTCCATGTGCGATTCTAAAGCAGAAGCTCTCACTTGGAGAATACTCCCTGAAGCAGAGACTAGAGAGCAGATACAAGAAAGGGAAAATCCATCAGGCCTCTGGGAGGCAGTAATAATAGATGCAGGGACATTTTAATTTGTTTAAATTAGCACTTAAATCTTTCATAATAATGTTTAAAGCCTGGTTTTTAAAATAACTTCTACGTGAAATTTCACAGTAAATAATCATATCCTTAACACACTGGCCATCCAAACAAGAGTGGGAATAGAAATTAAATAAAAAAATAGAGACTAGAATAATTTCCATTGCAGTTGAACCTTGAAAGTAGTTTGTTACTGAAATAGTTATTTTTAATATATCTATCTACTCATTATTGGGGAACAATTAGTATAGTTCCAATTTATGGGACTTGGGTTTTTTTTTTTTTTTTTTGGTATTGTGGATTTTTTTTTTTTTTTTTAGTTTAAATTCAATTATCCAACATATAATGCATCATTAGTTTTTGATATAGTGTTCAATGTTTCATTAGTTGTGTATAGGACTTTCTCTATTTCACTCTGAATATAGATTCTTTAAAAAACAAAGATAGGGCACAGTTTCTGGTATTGTAATTTTTCTTTTGATAAATTATTTAATGGTACTCTGTCATGAAAAACCATCTGTTCCTTTCTTTTGTGTACCTCCTTTAAACTGTAAAGTCAAATACACCTGGCAATTTTAGTAACCAGGAGATTTTAGTCAATTATTGGAACCAATTCCACATTTTACAGCAGGGAAATGTTGCTCACTAAAGAGACATTGTATTCCTTCCGAATTTATCTAGTTACACCTCCCTAAATAATTAATAGCCCCACACTATTTTGAAGGTCTATAAGTCCCTCTTAATTAGTCCCTCTTTATACGTAGTTCTCTATTATTTGGGAGCTTTTCTCCTACCTGGGAAATGTTACGGCATCTAGTACACAATGTTCTATGAGCAAACTGGATTAATCTCCATATCTCTTGGGGAAATAGCTGTTTGTCAAGTCAAAATTTCAGATTTTCTCTGACCAATCTAAGTATAGGTAAATGTAACTAGTCTTACTCAAAATACAAATTTCAAGTGCAGTTTAAGCCATGTGGTTCATTTTTTGTTCTACGTCTCAGCTTTGGCAAAGTGTAAAGGAGTAAAGCATCTCACAAAAAATACGCAATTTAAATTCTAGCAACCAATTTGTTGATATGGGACTTATATGTTTTTAAAACTCAGACTTTAATCTGTAGGACAATTGTATTTCTATAAACATGATGGTCATTTAAAAAGTACAGTGCATGACTATCAGAATGTGGTTACCTTGCTATCTAGTGATTTTACCTATAATTTATAAAAGATATTTTTAATACCTTTGGCCATTAAATAAAGCTACACTCTGGTAAGCATTCTGACAAAGGAGAAAATTTACTTTTTTGTTTAGAGAGAAAGTGTGTGAAAGACAGCAAAGTGTAAGATATAGCTATATCTCCTTCTTTTAATTACTCAACATCCTAACACCAGCATTAGACTGAGATAGGAAAGTATAAAGTTATCTTTCTTCCAGTCTGTGTCTTTGTATGGGTCTGAGCACACATGCACCTAGAAAGCTAGTCTTTCTCTGTAGAGAAGCGTATTTATTTGTTTCAGCATTTCTGATAGTATTTATAAGTATTAGGTATTATGTCTAAATAGTCAAAAAATTGGTGTTCCTCATTTTGCCTGTTTTAATAAATCAGTGTGTGCCTGCCTATTTCTTTCAGAAAGGGAGTAAGCACAGGAGTGAAAATTAGAGTGAGAGAGGGAAAGAGAGAGAGAATAAATAACTGCAAATCATTTCCAGTGACAATGAGTATCATTAATTTTTTGTGTAATATAATGTAAAAATTATTGCAGTGATATAATTGCATATTCCATGTAGAGATTTTCTTTAAAGAGACACAGAGCGAGCCAGTGCACACATGTTGGTGGTTGGGGGGGGGGGCAGAGAAAAAGAATCTTCAAGCAGACTCCTCACTGAGCAATAGAGCCAGATGTGGGGCTTGATCTCAAGACTCATGAGATCATGGCTTGAACCAAAACCAAGAGCTGGACTTAACCAACCAAGCCATCCTGGTGCCCGTCCATGTAGACATATTTTTAATGAATGATACAATTAAAAATATTCATGTGCAAAAGAGCCAGAACAGCCTACACAATACTAAAGTAATATAAAATTGAAAGACTGACACTTCAGGCACATGGGTGGTTTGGTTGGTTAATCCTCTGCCTTTGGCTCAGGTCATGATCTCAGGGTCCTGGAATCGAGCCCCACATCAGGCTCTCTGCTCAGCAGGGATCCTGTCACACACACCCCCCCCATCTGCCTCTCTGCCTACTTGTGGTCTCTCTCTCTCTGTTAAATAAATAAATAAAATCATTAAAAGAAAAAAGAAAAGAAAGAAAGACTGATACTATACAACTTAAAGACTTACTGTAGGGGCGCCTGGGTGGCTCAGTGGATTAAGCTGCTGCCTTCAGCTCAGGTCATGATATCTCAGGGTCCTGGGATCAAGCCCTGCATCGGGCTCTCTGCTCCGCAGGGAGCCTGTTTCCTCCTCTCTCTGCCTGCCTCTCTGCCTACTTGTGATCTCTCTCTCTGTCAAATAAATAAATGGAATCTTTAAAAAAAAAAAAAGACTTACTGTAAAGCTACAGTTATCAAGATGCTGTGCTATTGACAATTAGATCAATGGAACAGAATGGAGAACAGCAAATAAGTACCATCAGTTGATCTTTGACAAAAAAGTTAAGACAATATAGTGGAACAAAGACGGTCTCTTCAACAAGTGGTGCTAGAACAACTAGACATCTACAGGCAATAAAAATAATAAAATATAATAATAAATATATAAATATATATTATATATTTACATATAAATATAATAATAAAATAATAAAATAAATATAAAAAATAAATTAAAATAAATAAATAAATAAAAATAAAAAATAATCTAGACACAGATCTTACACCCTTCCCAAACCTTGACTCTAAATTGATTGTAGATCTAAATGAAAAACACCGAACTGTAAATCTCCTACAAGATGGCACAGGGCACAGCCTTGGGTATGGTGATGACTTCTTAGTTGTAACACCAAAAGCACAATCCGTGAAAGAAAGAGCTAAGAAGTTGCACTTCATTAGAATTAAAAAATCTTAGGCTCTACACAAGACAGTGTCATGAGAATGAGAAGACAAGCCACAGACTGGAAGAAAATATTTGCAAAAGTTTGCTAAAAGTCTATGATACCAAATATGTGAAGAATTCTTAGAATTCAACAATAAGAAAACAAACCACCTGATTTTAAAAAAAAATGGCCAAAGACCTTAACTATCCCCCAAAATTCATATGTTGAAATCTAATCCCCAATGTGATAGTATTGGGAGGAGGAACTTTGTGGAGGTGATCAGGTCATGATGATAGAGTCCTCATGAATGAAATTAATGCTCTTATAAAAGATTCCCCAGAGAACTCTCTTCCCCTTCTACCATGCAAGAACACAGTGAGAAGATGGCCATCTATGAACCAGCAAACAGGCTCTCAGAAGACACCAAATATGGAGGCTTGGTCTTGGATTTCCAAGCTTCCAGAATTATATGAAATAATTGTTTGTTGTTAAAGAAAACCAGTCTAATCCAGATGGCCAACAGACACATGAAAAAGTGCTCCATATCACTTGGCACTAGGGAAATACAAATCAAAACCACAATGAAATACTACCTCACACCAGTCAGAACGGCTAAAATTAACAAGTCAGGAAACAACAGATGTTGGAGAGGATGTGGAGAAATGGGAACTCTCCCACGCTGTTGGTGGGAATGCAAGCTGGTGCAGCCACTCCAGAAAACAGCATGGAGGTTCCTGAAAAAGTTGAAAATAGAACTACCCTGTGACCGGGTATTACCCTAAAGATACAAATATAGTGATCCGAAGGGGTATGTGCACCCGAATGTTTATAGCAGCAATGTCCACAATATTGTGTGTGTGTATACACACACACACACACACACACACACACACACACACAATGGAATACTATGCAGCCATCAAAAGAAATGAAATCTTGCCATTTGCAATGACATGAATGGAACTGAGGTTATTATGCTGAGTGAAATCAGAAAGACAATTATCATATGATCTTCCTGATCTGAGAAATTTGAGAGGGAGAATGGGGGGTTTCGGAGGTAGGGAAGGGAAAAATGAGACAAGATGGAATTGGGAGGGAGACAAACCATAAGAGACTCTTAATCTCACAAAACAAACTGAGGGTTAATGGGGGAAGGGGGGTATGGAGAGGGTGACTGGCTTATGGACATTGGGGAGGATATGTGATATGGTGAGTTCTGTGAAATGTGTAAGCCTGATGATTCACAGACCTGTACTCCTGGGGCAAATAATACATTATATGTTAATAAAAATAATTTTTAAAAAGGGGGGAAAAAAAAACTGGTCTACAGTATTTTTCCTGTAGCAGCCTGAACAGACTGAGAGAAATATCATTTAAAAAGATATGCAGGGGCACCTTGGTGGCTCAGTGGGTTAGGCCTCTGCCTTTTGCTCAGGTCATGATCTCAGGGTCCTGGGATCGAGCCCCACATCGGGCTCTCTGCTCAGTGGGGAACCTGCTTTCCCCTCTCCCTCTGCCTGCCTCTCTGCCTACTTATGATCTCTGTCTGTCAAATAAATAAATAAAATCTTTAAAAAAAATAAAAATAGTCATTTATGGTTTGTCTCCCTCCCAATCCCATCTTGTTTCATTTATTCTTCTCCTATCCCCCTACCCCCCCATGTTGCTTCTCCATGTCCTCATATCAGGGAGATCATATGATAGTTGTCTTTCTCCGATTGACTTATTTCACTAAGCATGAGAGGGGGAGCGGGCTATGGACATTGGGGAGGGGAGGCGAACCATAAGAGACTATGGACTCTGAAAAACAACCTGAGGGTTTTGAAGGGTCAGGGGTGGGAGGTTGGGGCAACCTGAGGGTTTTGAAGGGTCAAGGGTGGGAGGTTGGGGGAACAGGTGGTGGGTAATGGGGAGGGCACGTTTTGCATGGAGCACTGGGTGTTGTGCAAAAAGAATGAATACTGTTACGCTGAAAAAATAAATAAAATGGGAAAAAAAATAGAAAGATATCCAGATGGCAAATAAGCCTATGAAAGGATGCTTCCTATAATACTCATCAGGGAAATACAAATTAAAACAACGATAAAATGCCATTATTCCTTAAAATGGTAAAAATCTAGAACACTGAGAACACCAAATGCTGGTTATGATATGGAGCAACAGGCACTGTCATTCATTGCTGGAAGGAATGTAAAATGGTGCAGCCACTTCAGAATAGGGCTTTGTGGTTTCTTATAACATTAAAACATATTCTTACTATATGATCCAGCAATCACCCTGTTTTCCATTTACCCAAAGGAGTTAAAACCACACAAAAACCTGCACAGAAATGTTTATAGCAGTTTTGCTCATGATTGCCAAAACCTGGAAGCCACCAAAATGTGCATCAGTAGGTGAGTAGATAAATGTGGTACATCCAGACAATGGAATATTATTTAGATCTGTAAAGAAATAAGCTATTAAGCATGAGAAGACATAGAGGACCCTTAAATATGTCTTACTAAATGAAAGAAACTAATCTGAAATTTATATGCTGTATGATCCCAACTATATGACATTCTGGGAAAGGCAAAGCCTTAGAGACAATAAAACAGGTCAGTTTTGGCAGAGGTCAATATGCTGGATGGGGGGGAAGAATGAACAGACAGAATACAGAGGATTTTTTGGACAGTGAAAATACTCCATATGGTACCATAATGATAGATACATGTCATTATGTAGTGTGCAAACCCATACAATGTGCAAATCCAGAAATGAACTAAAGTGTAAAATGTGAACATGGGTGATTATCCCTATCAAGGCAGGTTCAAGAGTTGTAACAAATGTACCCTCTAGTGGAGGATATTGGTAATGGGGGCATGCTATGCACATGAGAGGGAAGGGAGTATATGGGAAATCTCTGCACCTCCCTTCAGTTTTGCTGTGAACCTTAAACTGTCCTAAAAAATAGACTTAAAAACTTTTTAAAAATCACAAAGGCCACAGTTTAGGATACATATTTACATTTTTATATATTGTAAAATATTTTTTCAATGGCAATTAATACAGGCATGTCACCAAAATTCTAATTTCCTAAGTTAACACAAGAATCTTAGAAAATCAAATTATTTTCTGGGAAATGCATTCGTATCTGCCAATGTACACACGTAACTTTTTCAACAGTACACGTAGGTCTTAAATTGCAACAGAAAGTGCTAATTTACTTGGAATCACATCAAATTTTGCTTTTTCATGTTATATGTGTGTATACATAAAATGAGGTGCCCTTCATTTTAAAGGATGATAAATTAAAAAGTTTTGACTATTTTGAATTATGTTTAGGTATTTGCAACTTGGGTGTACATTAATATTACATATAAATATGTTACAGATGATAGTAAGTATGACTATGGTTGTTCATATTTATTATCTATACAATGCACATTCCCTTATTTACTCCAAAGCATCCTCCTGAAAAAGGTACTATGTTGCTTCTGTTTTGTAGTGCCCAGACTGAGGCACAAAAAGAATGTCACCCAGTTAATAGTGGCAAAATCTGGACTTCATCCCAAGTATTATTAACAGCCATGCTCTTTACAACAATGCCACAATGCCACTTGATGTCAACATGAGTGTCTCACTTGAGACAAGTTTGAAATTATTCCTAAAATTCAACAGATGTTTAGAGTCTCATCATTTTTCTCTTGAGACAAAACCCCTGTCTAGTATTAAACATTATCTAACACCACTTTTGGTATTTAGATCTGTGATCTCACAATTACCTTCACTCAATAAGGAAACATTTTTCAGTCATCTTGGTCTTATAGAAGTGTACTTCTAATCAATAATAATTTAATAATAAATTTAACAAAAGAGTTGCAGTCATTAATTTTGAACTGATCATATATACAAGTATTTGATACACTATAAATTTTTTAGTGAAAGAAATAACAAAATTATTACAGTTTTATGATCACAGTTCTCTTGAACCTTATTTATATATGTATAGGATATTTATCATATTTTGGCCTATCAGTTGTTAAATATTCTTCTACATTTGCATTTAAAAGTAATTAAATTAGGTAAACAAAGATAACAATCCCACAAAGTCTATATAATGATATAGAAAAATATATACTAATAGCGGGAACACAGAACACATATTGTATAAAATTTATATTACAGCTATTGAAAGTTGAAGACAAGGTTATGAATAAATACTGGAAGTGAAAATATAAAAATACATGAAATTAATAAGGCTCAACTTATCAGTGAAATTAGTAAGGCCCAACTTAATCAATGATTTTTACCAAAGATTGTACTTTTGCTGTTCTATCTAAAACTCATCACAAAACCCAGGTCACGGAGACCTTCTCTTGTTTCGTTCTAGAAGTTTTAAAGTTTTACATTTTACACGTAAGTCTCTAATCCATTTTAATTTAATTTTTGTGAAAAGTGTAAGGTCTCAGTTTTTTTTCTTCCCCCCTCACCAAATGTTGTAAATATTATCATTTCTCCTTTGTACCTTCATCAAAAATCAGTTTACTATATTTGTGTGAGTCTATTTCAGGACTTTTGATTATTCCCCATTTATCTTTGTGTCTGTTTTTCAGCCATACCATACCATTTTGATTATGGTATCTTTATAATTACCCTTAAAATCAAGCTGACATCTCCAGTGTTTCCTTCTTTCCTAGTATTGTTTTGGCTATGCTAGGTATTTTGCCTTTCCACGTGAATTTTAAAGATAATTTGTCATAGCTACAACTAGCTTATTGGGATTTTGTTTGAGATTACATTCAATCGATAGATCAAGATTTGACATCCTAATAATATTGAGTCTTCCATTCATGAATATGAATATCTCTCCATTTTATTTACATATGCTTTCGTTTTCCTCAGCATTAATTTTTAGCAATTAGGTAAACATTAGGTAAAAACTAAGGAAATGTCAATAAAGTATGGCCTTTACTTAATAACATATCGATATTGGTTCATTAATCTTGGCAAATGTGCCATTATAATGTCAGATGTTTATAATAGGTAAATTGTGTTGGGGCATAATGGAACTTTGTACTATCTTTGCCATTTTTTCTGTATATCTAAAACTATACTAAAATTAAGAGTTTATATAAATAGGGAAACTATTGTCATAGTAATTGGATTGGGTAATTTTTTTCTATGAGTTTTTAAAGCAATTGTCATTAACTGTATATATTCAAAATGACCTTTATATTATAGTTTGGAAAGTCATATAAATTACACAAATATTTCTCTTTGTTCTTAAACATTATAGTGAATTTATATTATAATATTTTATGTACTAATCTACTGTGTGATGATACTAAATGCCAACTAAATCTTACCTCATTAGCCTAAAGTACTAGAAAAACCTTCTAAAAAGTTATGGTTGTTCTAGGAATAATTTACCAACTAAGAGAATGTGGATAAATAATATCTAAGCATTTTCTGAAAGGAAATACATTTATTATTCTATTCTTAAATGCTAAAGACTATTAACTACTTTTCTGTTTTGTTTTTAAAGTATAACTTCAGTCCTTATATTACAAACTGCCATCTATAAGTCATCTAAGAGAATGAATTTGCTAAATATTATAAAAATATGCAGAGCTCTTTGGGGGAGGTGGAATAGTTTCCTGTGGCTACAATAACAAATTGCCACAAACTTGGCTTAGAACTCATTCTCTCACATTCTGAAGACTAGAAGTTCAACTTCAGGTTCTAGGACATAAATCACAAGATATCAGTAGGGCAGCAGTCTTTCTCTGTGGTGTAAGAATTTGTTTCTTGACTCTGTTGGCGTTGAGCGACTGACTGCATTTCTTTCTTGTGGTCACATAACTCCAGTCTGTGCCTTATGATCACATTGCCTTCTCTTCTGTGCATGTCTGATTTCTCTCTTATAAAGACACTTATGATTGGATTTAGGGCCTATCTGGATAATCCAGGGTGATTTTCCCTTTGTCAGGATCCTTAATCACATCTGCGAAGACTCTTTTTTTCTTTTATAATAACATTTACCTTGATATTTTGGGGTGATCATTTTTTAACCTCTGCAGAGGGCAAGGAGGACACTTTTCATTGTGGGTACTTATTTAACAAAACAAAGATGGCCTATTGGTTCTATAAAGCGTTGATCAGTGAAAGTTAAGGTTTGTATAATTTCCTAGGGAGATATTTAGGAAATCTAGCATTGAGCTTTGAATTTGTTTTCTTACTGCTTAAAACAAATACATGTTTGCATTATATTTCAAGGAAAGATTTTTAGACTATCCTTATGAAATTATCATAGCTTGCCTTTGTGTATTTGTGTGGCTTTTATTGTTTGTCAGTCATTGTACTCTACATAAATGTAGGGACATTGGAGAAATTGGGAATCTTAAAAAGTGGAACTTTCAAACGCCATTTGGTTTTGCTTTGTTGGGCACCCAGTTTAAGCAGCCATACTTCTGGGATATCTAGCAACCGAATGAAAACATCGAAGTACCTGCATGATAAATCTGCCTCTATCCCTATGGTTCTAAGAATGCCACAAACATGGGCCAGGGGAAATATGTGAAGGTGTGTTTTTTGGGGGGAGTGCAGAAGGTGAGATGGAGAGATAGGAGGCTCTGTTCTTACTAATAAATGGAATTTATTTATAAGTCAGATACCCAGTTAAATCATAGGCTGACTGAATAAGAGCAGAAAAATAGCTCACCTAACCATATTTTTTCATTTACCACAAGGAAATGAATATGGAGATGTGGATGATTATCTAATATCACCTACATAATTAATGATAGAGCAAAAATTAAAACCCAGGTTTTATACTATTTTTGTTCCAAAATAAATAAGAAACAGTTCTGAGAAATTACATCATTTGTTTTAGATCACACAATTTGTAAGTTACAAAGTCAGAACAATCCAGATTCTCTGTAAAAATGTACCCAGTCATGTCTAGAAATCTCTTTCTCAGTCCTATTGCCCTTAGATATAATTACTGATAAATTTACTTTTAACAGTAACTCACTGTATTATCTTTGTTTTGTTTACTTACCTATTTCCCTTCCAAGATTTGACTATTTGGTATGGCTTTATTTATTTCTTAATCCTCAACCTTTGTGGACATTTAACTTCTCCTTTTACCCTCTCTCCTTCTGTTTACACATTTATGCATATATGAATATCATAGAAGAGAATTAAATCTAACATTCAGTTTTTGCTACAACTTTTTCAGTTTGAGCTAAACTCAACTTTCCCATAGGCAACCTGAAAGAAAGAATTGCAAATGAAGCCTTGAAATACATACACATATACACATACATACACATATATAACAATGTATATAACATACACATATATAACAATTAATGAAGATATATCCATATTTATGCAAATGTGTATATATATCTATGTGTCTGCATACATATACACACATTAACCACATTAATGGTGGTTAAGAGACTCAGAAAATAGCACTGAGAACTTATGTTCACAAGGCATTAATGTTAAAAAAAAAAGCAAGTGGGTCACCTGGGTGGCTCAGTTGGTTAAGCATCTGCCTTTGACTCAGGTCATGATTTCAAGGTCCTGGGATGGAGCCTCATATTGGGCTCCCCACTCAGTGGGGAGCCTGCTTCTCCCTCTCCCTCTGCCTTCAGCTCCCCCTGCTTGTGCTGTCTCTGTCTGTCAAATAAATAAATAAAATCTTTAAAAAAAAAAAAAGAGTGAGAAAAGAGGAAAGCATGTACTAATGGACTATTTTTTAGTAGTTTTCTTTTGCTACCATAACAAATTGCCACAAATTTAGTGGCTTAAAATAAAATACTTTTATTATCTTATACTTCTATAGATCAGAAGTTTGACATGAGACTCATTGGTCTAAAATCAAGATATATTCAGGATTATGTTCCTTTTTGGAGGTATTAAGAGAATGCATTTCCCTGTATTTTCCAGCTTCTGGAAGTTATCCATTCTTTGGCTGTTGAGTCACTTCCATCTTCAGAACCAGCAGTGGCCAGTTGAGACTTTCTTCCATTATATTTTTTTGACCCTGACTCTTCTTTTGCCTGCACTTTTATTTTTAAAAACCCTTGTAATTACAGTGGGCCCACCTAGATAATCAAAAAAAAAAGTCCTATTTTCACATCAGTAGATTAGCAACTTTAATTTCCCTTTGTCATCTAATCTAAGATATTCATAGATTCTATGCATTTTATTGTGGACATTGTTGGACCCATTATTTCACTACAACTTGCGACCCATCATGCTTCAATTTCCTGGAAGTTACTCTCAGAAACAATAGCTGTTATTTATATTGATGCACAAAAGCATCAATAAAATGTTGGAAGTGTACTGTGCTTATTTAATTTCCAAAACACAATGGCAGTCATTAAAGGCTGATACTACATGTTTCCAATAGACTACAGAAAACATTTCCTTCATTTATAATGATGAATTTAAAAAGTGTTAACCCAGATTTTTGGATGATAATGGAGCATATGTAATATATCACAGCATTGGAGGAAATGTTTATAAATCCATATCATCAAATATTTTGTTTGCCATAGTTAAAAAATGGTTTGGATTTAACTTTTTACTAACTTGACAGAGTGATTTATTTTTTTGAAATTTAGATAAGGAGCACTAATAAAGTGCTTATCTTGAACCATAAAATACATTCAGCAATACTTCATGATCATTTTGATAAGAATAATTCATAATTTACTCATCATATTATCTATCCTAATAGTGCCCTTTTTACTTTGACTTATGGCATCTTATTGTCATTATGAATATTGCTTAAAAACTCAATCTTCTTTTCAAAATCATTTGTTTCAAGTCTAGAATGATTTGATATTTTGAAGCATTTATATTTGTCTCTCATTAAAACTTTACATCCAGATGTGTATATGAAGTTATAAAAATGAGCATTTGCCAAGTAAGAACTTTAAAAATATTCTTTGGTTTGTTTTTAGTGTAAGAGCTAGGTAGCTTAACAGATAAAATGTTATCAGAATTTTTCCGTTAATTAGTTTATTGATAGTAGTAAAGTTCTCAAATTGATTTTTTAAAAGATTTTATTTTTAAAGATTTATTTATTTTTTTATTTTAGAGAGAGACAGAGAGAGCAAATATCAGCAGGGGGAGGGGCACAGGGAGAGGGAGAGAGAATCTCAAGCGGACTCCATGCTCAGTGGGGTGCCTGACAAGGGGTCAGTCCCATGACCCTGAGATCATGACCTGAGCTGAAATCAAGAGTCAAATGATTAACCAACTGAGCCACCCAGATGCCCCTAAAGATTTTATTTTTAATAATCTCTACACCCAATGTGGTGCCTGAACTCACAGGCCCCAACATCAAGACTAGCATGTTCTACTGACAGAGACAGCCAGTCACTCCTCAAATTGATTTTTTTTTTTAAAGATTTTATTTATTTATTTGACAGATAGAGATCACAAGTAGGGAGAGAGGCAGGCAGAGAGGGAGAGAGGCAGGCAGAGAGAGAGAGAGAGGAGGAAGCAGGCTCCCTGCCAAGCAGAGAGCCCGATGCGGGACTCGATCCCAGGACCCTGAGATCATGACCTGAGCCGGAGGCAACAGCTTAAACCACTGAGCCACCCAGGCGCCCCAGATTTTTTTTTTTTTTTTTTTGAGCTTTAAATTATTTTTGCTCTGGATTCTTGCCTGTTATTCAGTAAATGTTTTAAAAGTGAATGAAATTTATTGTATAGTAGATTAGCTATAAGATACTTTTGATTATGGAATATCTCATTTCAATGTTCTTGTGGAAAAAATACATGAAAATCTATTTCATCAATCATTGTTTTTTTAATTCACCCTTTATTGATTCAAACCTATTGAATCAGAGTGAGACCACTTAATAAATTAATTCTCTTAATAGCATCCAATGGATGATTCAGACAAAATAATAGATTAAAATATCTTAACGAACACCATAATTTTCATGTATAATTCTTGCTAAGTCAAACATGTCAAAATTATTTTTCTTCCATAAACTAATCAAAGTGTGAGACATCCTTAGTCTTCAGAAGTTAATGTTACCAAAAAAACCCTCTTCTAGTAACGAATCTCACTTTTAAAGTTCTCTAGATTCTAATCTTAAAAGCATGGCTACCAGTTAGAGTATTTTTGTTTGTTTCTTTTTGTTTTTGTTTCAAAATCAGAGTATTTGAAAGCTCATTTTAACTTTTTAAAAATTAGTCTTAATGATCAGAAATTTGATCAATGATCTATGAAGATTGTACCAGCTTACAAAATATAATTTTTCTTAAATTGAATATTAAATTATATTTAATTTTTATTAAATTAAATTAAAATGCTCCCTTATTTGACAAGACAATACAATGTTCTGTGTCATGCCATGAATTATATGAGTATACTTGTCAGTATAAATTTTCTGGCAATGGTAATAAAGAATTCTATCATTCATTGTATTGCTAGAGAGAATAATCGTTTCTTATTCATACTAACACAGCATTTCCATTACTTCTCACAAAAGCCTTGGCAATGCTTCAAAATGAATGTTATTACAAAATATTCTATTACAGCATGGTAAATATATGACTTTCTTTTCCATTATGTCTACAGTTCTCCAAAGAGGACTTTACTTTGATTATGCTGATCTACTGTCAAGTGAGAAAAACCGACTTTCAGATTTTGCCTTACTGAAAGTATGAATGAATGGGTTTTTTTCCTGGAAGTCCTCTCATATACCAGACTGCATTGTCACATTGCAGACTTTGTTACTGACTTCTCTTTGTTTTCACTTCAACACTTGAATGTAAAGCTTGTTTGCTTTGTATCTACTATCTAGATATAAGGTAATATGTTTAGAAGTCAAAGATAAAAATTAATGTGTATTAAATATTTTAGTAAAAATTGAAGCATTTGAAGCTCATTTATTTTTAATCTAACAAGAAAGAGTCATAAAAGTAACAACTTATTGCAGAGTTTAGTACTGATGAGTATTGGTGGGCTAATACTTGAAAGTGCTCTCTCTCTCTTTTTTTTTTTAAGATTTTATTTATTTATTTGACAGATAGAGATCACAAGTAGGCAGAGAGGCAGACAGAGAGAGAGGAGGAAGCAGGCTCCCCGCTGAGCAGAGAGCCCAATGTGAGGCTTGATCCCAGGTCCGGGGATCATGACCTGAGCCAAAGGCAGAGGCTTTAACCCACTGAGCCACCCAGGGGCCCCAAGAGTGCTCTCTTAATATTCATTAATATCAATGAGTGTTAGAATAATATAAAGTTTTTCCTAAAACACATTTAAAATGTTATTAATTATAAAAAGCAAAGATTGTAAAAGGTTTCTGCCTATAGCGGTTATTACAGATAACTGCTATAAAGTACATTTATATGAAATAGTATGAAATTTCATGGTATTAATATTATAAACAATTTTTATTTTCTTACTCAGTTTTTAATAGATCTATCAAATTGCATAAATATGTTATTAAAAAGTAATCATTTTTTGTGTGTATTAGAGAGGGATAGGGTGGCTAAATATAAACAAGGATTAACAAAATATTTGAGTACATATGCTTTATATAAGAATCATAAAATCTGTAACATTTATTTTCTTCATTATGCTTTGTAGCATGCACATGGGGATAGAATAACTAAGATATTCAATATCTTGGCTCTTTGAGCTTACCATTTAGTTTTTCTCGTATTGGAATTTTCATTCTTAACTTCCTTTATTTCTACACCTTCCTCTTTTTCATTCTAAGTTTTTCTTGTTCTTCAAGATAATTTTTAGTAATTTGATTCTCTTTCCCCATCACTCAGTCATTTAGACATCTACATATGTTACAGGATGGTCACATCAATTTTGACTTGTAGGTCCACTGAAGTAACAACATTGTGCCATATTGGCATTTTGACAATCTTCGATCTTGAGTCATTTCCATTATCAACTTTCTCCATTCTCCTTCTGAAGTTATTAACTCCATATTTCTTTGAGAATGACTTCATCCTTTTCCTTCCTTTTTAAAAAATGGAGTTAGACATTTTATTACACATACAGAAAAGCAAGAGCTGGTGTCCGCTCCCTGCATCTCTAGTTCTACAGAATGACATAAAACCAGACACATCAGGTGACAGGCCATTTTATCATTTAGGTATCAGCTCTATATTACAGCCCAATAGTTTTATACCCCAAAGGGGATGGGACAGAAGGGAACTGGAAATGGAAGGGAAGTATCCTTGTGGCAGCCTTCCATAGGTAGAGTGCTTACGCAAGATAGGAAGATGACATACATTGCTTCCACCATGTTCCAGGGACAATCATGGGACATTGTATCAAGACTTGGATCAGTGGTTAAGCTTTGCCTATGTCTGCCCTACCTGAAGATAGGCAAGGTTTCCCAGGCTTCGTGATGGATCTGTTCTCCTGTACTTAACACAGCAGTTACTACTCTTTATTTTCTGTTTTCAGTCGAAGGCTAGGCTTTCATTATTTCCTTATTATACCTAGTGTCGTTTCCCTAGAAATTCCCATAACTAAAAATTCCCTCCAATTTCAGACCATCCTTCCTGTTCACTCTAGGGCTAGCTATATAGAGATTAAATCTAAGGGTAAAATTTATTTGGTCCAAATCTATTTAATGGTTTTCCATTGCTTTTGGAATGAAGTAACATGCCACATTTTTTAAGGATTTCACAGTCTTGCCCCAAAGCATTTTTCTAATCATTTCCCAATAATTTAATCTGATTGATTCACCATTTCCTGAGTATTCATTGTAACTTGCCCTTACACTTCTCATGCCTAGAGCAGTTTTGCATGTCAATATTCTCTCCAGCAACAAATATGCATTGCAAATGATTTCTTCCTCACCATTCCTTCTCAGTGTATTAGAGGAAACTTTCCTACTTTTTACTTCCAGATGTCTAGTTATATCCTTCTTGCAATATATTGTTTCTTGCTTGTCTTATTGATATTTTCATAGGTGACATGTATCTCTACTGTATAAAATATAAGAGTCATGTTACTTTTTATTTCCTTCTTGTTCTTAGTACATAGGCTATACTCAGTAAAATGTGCTCAATGAATTCCAGTGATTTACTATCAGTTCCAAATTTAGGCAGTATCTGTCACTTTTGTTAGTTAAACTCCATCCACATACAAGATCAGGAAAACAGTTCTTGTTAGAAAACAAACTTACAGAGAGATGTTATGTAGTATTCATTAACTACATTTTATAACCAGGGCATCTGGATGGCTCAGCTGGTTAAGCATCTGCCTTCAGGTCAGGTCATGATCCCAGGGTCCTGGGATTCAGCCCAGCATTGGGCCCTCTGCTCAGCTGGAAGCCTGCTTCTCCCTCTCCCTCTGCTGCTCCCCCTGCTTGCACTCCCTCTCTCTCTGTCCCTCTGTCAAATAAATAAATAAAATCTTTAGTGCGATCACGAGTAGGCAGAGTGGGAGACACAGGGCTAGGGAAAAGCAGAGAGCCTTGATGCAGGCGTGGATCCCAGGACCCTGGGCTCATAACCTGACCTGAAAGCAGATGTTTAACCCACAGAGCCACCCAGGCACCCCATAAATAAAATCTTCAAAAAACACACAAAACAACCTGCATCACAGTTGCTGATTCACCCATAATTTACATCTTTTCTTCACTCAAAGTTGGTAATAGTAAAAGCACTGATTCTAATAGTTATGGTTTGAAATTGTTATGGTTTTAAACTAGAACAATGATGGATCCGGGACATGTATATGCAACTGATATATTAGCAATTCTTACTGTAATAAGTAATTGCAATATCATTTAGGTTCCCCTGGCGTTTATTGTAAGATCATGTTGGGAAGTTGACATGAACAAGGAAAAACAGGGAAAAAGGGACAGATAGGGAATAGGATAACCTACAGACATACCTCAGAGATACTGTGGGTTTGGTTCCAGACCATTGCAGTGAAGTGATTCTTGCAATGAAGTGAGGCAAATGAATTATTTTGGTTTCCACATGCATATAAAAGTTATGTTTATACTATATTATAGTCTATTAAGTATGCATTATGTCTAAAAATGTTTATGCCTTAATTAAAAATATTTTATTGCTTAAAAATGCTAATTATCATCTGAGCTTTCAGCGAGATGTAGTCTTTTTGCTGGTGGAAGGTCTTGCCTCAATGTTGATGGCTGCTGACTGACCAGGATGGTGGTTGCTATGGCAATTTCTGAAAATAAGACCACAGTGAAGTTCGCCACATCAGTTGGCTCTTCCTTTCACAATTATTCTGCAGCATGTGATGCTTCTTGATAAACATTTCAGCCACAGTGGAACTTTTCTCCAAATTTGGAGTCAGTCATCTGAAACCCTGCTACTGCCTCATCTACTAAGTTTATGAAATATTCTAAATCCTTTGTTGACATTTCATCAATCCCTTTTTTTTTAAAGAAGGAGAAGGCCTTTTTTTTCCCCTTTAAGATTATATTTATTCATTTGAGAGAGGAACAGAGAGAGAATGAGCAGTAGGGGAGGCAGAGGGAGAAACAGACTCACCGCTGAGCAATGAGGGCCTCAATCTCAGGACTCTGGGATCATGACCTGAGCCGAAGGCAGACAGTTAACCAACTGAGCCACCCAGGCTCCACAACCATGACAACAGTCTTCACAATATCTTCACCATGAGTAGATTCCATCTCAAGAAATCACTTTCTTTGCTCATCCTTAAGAAACTACTTCTTAAAACTTTATCATGGGGTCACCTGGTTGGCTCAGCGTGTTAAAGCCTCTGCCTTCGGCTCAGGTCATGATCCCAGGGTCCTGGGATCGAGCCCCGCGTCGGGCTCTCTGCTTAGCTGGGAGCCTGCTTCCTCCCCTCTTTCTCTCTCTGCCTGCCTCTCTGCCTACTTGTAATCTCTATCTGTCAAATAAATAAATCTTTAAAAAAAAAAAAAACTATCATGGTATTGCAGCAACTCTGTCACATCTTCAGGCTTTACTTCTAATTTTAGTTCACTTGGTGTTTCCACCTTATCTACGTTTATTTTGTCCCCTCAACTCTTGAACCTTTCAAAGTCATCTATGAGGGTTGGAATCTGCTTCTTCCGAACTTCTATTCATGTTGATCTTTATACCTCTTCCCACGAGTCATGACATTTTCTACATGAGGAAGCCTAGTCTCAAAAATATAATTTATTTTTCCAAAGACACATCACTGAGAAATAACATGATCCAGGGCCTAATTCCAAATTACTGATTCTGTCCTTCATAATATTTTCCCTTAAATTTTTGAAATTTTACAAAAAAATATAAAAAATAAAGAAATCTTATTTAATAAGGAATATCAGTTGATAAATCTGTATCACTAGATAAGTTAAAGTACTAACTTAGATACAAAGTTTAAGAGAATATGAACTCTGTGCCGAGAGAACAATATAAAATACCATTTCCTACTTTAGAAGCTTAGTTTTTCTTTCAACTATGTCTATCTCCATGCCTTTGTTAAAGTTGACTTTAAAAATTATGAAAATAGAGTTAGTGGTTGCAAGGGATTAGTGATATGGTGGAGAGGAAGGAGGTGGGTATGGCTACAAAAGTACAACAGAAGGGATCTTGGTGGTGATGGAACTGTTTGGTATCTTGACTATAATGTAAAACTAGTGCAGGCCATTGCCATTTTTGGAAACTTGGTAAAGGATACATGGAGTCTCTCTTTATTACTTTTTTGTAATTTCATATGGATACGATGATCTCAAAATGAAATTTTTAATTAAAAATTGCATCTTTAGGGGTGCCTGGGTGGTTCAGTGGGTTAAGCTTCTGCCTTCAGCTTAGGTCATGATCTCAGGGTCCTGGGATCGAGTTCCACATCAGGCTCTCTGCTCAGCAGGAAGCCTGCTTCCCCTTCTCTCTCTGCCTGCCTCTCTGCCTACTTGTGATCTCTCTCTGACAAATAAATAAAATCTTTAAAAACAAATAAAAATTGCATCTTTATTAAACATAGTACCATTTTAAAGTTTTACCACTTTGAGAATATGCTGTAAGTGAAGTGACCAAAAATTTTACTCAGAGTATGAAAATTACTATGAGTATAAAATGTTTAGGACAAATACTGAATTTATTTATGGAGGTCAAGAAAGCTGTAGTGAAAAACATACTTTGACTTGTTGGGATAGTGTAGTGTGTTATAATAGGAAACCTGATATTCTTAGTACCAGTTTAGGATTTCCTATTTTCCTTTCTCATTTACCCATTGCTTTAAATCACATAATCCTGATGTTAGTCATTCTATATCATTTCTTAGGTCAGGTGTGCATTTAGTTGCTGTAGTGTGCATATAAATAGCAATATTGTTTTAAATTTTTTTTTTTTTATTTTCTTGTTCTGCTCTAAGCCCAGGACAAAGTCAAAGAAATTATGATGATATTTCTGCAATATATCTATATTATAATTTAATTCTTACTATTAAAATGTTATTCCTGGCATTCTTATAACACTATTTGACTATTAGAACATCCTCCAGGCCTAACTGAGTTCTGTAAAATGTGAGTGTGGGGATGGGTGATATTTATTACCCCATCTTAATCTAAATGTTGGGACTTCTAAGTTAAGTTCTTGTGTAATTTCTCAAATGCATTAAGCTTCTCAGATAGAGTGGAAGCTGCCAACGTGCACCAAACAGATAATATCACACATAAATGATAAGAAACACTCCTGGATTAGATTTAGTTGGAGAGAACTGAGATGCATAGTTAAAGCCTCTTATATACTAAAATGTTGTAATTATTTGAATTATAAGTTAACTATGATATCTTGGTAGCAATTACTGTGGATTATAACATGATATTTATATTTTTACAGAGAACTAGGAGGAACATCCCAGAATTGCATAGCTAAACCTTTTATTTGTTCATTTATGTATCTATTTTATATGTCCAAATACAGAAGTAGAAGTATTACTTACTGTTTGGCTATGTTTTATTTGTAAGCCTGAACATTTTCATCATGGTATATGGAGAGGGAAAGAACCATGAAGAACAATATGTCTTCATTCAGAATCTAGAAATAGTTGTTTTCTGATGGAAAAAAGATGCACATTTTGGAGAAAGATATATAATAAATTTTGAAGAAGGAGTTCTCATTCATATTTCTAAGGTGTAAAATTCCTTTGCCACCTTATTCATTGAAAATGGTTTTGAAGATCTGCTCGGTCTTTGGCTACTTCAGATTAGGTCTTTTCCATGTCAAGTAGTTACCTGCTGAAATGATTCCTTTCTCCTTCTTTATTGTTTTTTTTTTTTTTCCTCTCTTTTCAGTGTGTCTCATGTCCAAAGCTCTTTGAGCTCTTTACAAAGCTTCATATAATGTAACTACCCAACTTATGCTCTCTTCACTTCAACCATTTTACGAATAACAAGACAGAATAAAGCTTCTTCCTCAGGTTTAGATATTGATCTTTTTTCTGCCAAGAATGCTATTTATTCCAGATATACCACTCTTAGAATAACTTCCTTCCTAGATAATGATAATCTACAAGGCATAAAGATCAATATCAATTATCTCAATTCAGAAGTGAATAGTAAATCAGTAAGCCTTAAAACATAAATGAAGTGGGGGAACCTATCTAAGCCTTTAAAGACAATTGAAGAAATTGGGAATGAAAAATGTAAGGGAATTATTTATTATGTACTCAGAATGTTTTCTTTTCTTGATTAATTGTTCTTTGTGTATCTGTGTGTTTGGGCCTGTGGATAATGAGAAATATATAAAACAGCAGATTGTTACAGTCACAGATACCACAGTTTACTGTTGAAAAGTGAAGACATTTTTAAAATAACTTACGTGGTAAACATGGCAATATCATTAAGCATTTTAAACAAAGAAACTGATTTTTTGTTTCATTTTGTCTATAGCCAATCTTATTCTCATAGAATAAACATTCTATTTTTATAGAATGCCTAACTCTATGAGGGTAAAATTACCCAAAATATGAACAATTAAGTAATTTTGTCCACATATATTTTATTTGCAAACATTTTTAAGTTTTTTATTTAAATTCCAGTTAGTTAACATACAGTGTAATATTAGTGTCAGGTGTACAATATAGTGATTGAGCACTTACATACAATACCCCGTGCTCATCACAAGCGTGCTCCTTAATCCTCTTCACCTATTTAACCCATCACCCCACCCGCCTGCCGTCTGGTAACCATCATTCTTTTCTCTATATTTAAAGGTCTGTTTCTTGATTTGCCCCTCTCTCCTTTTTTCCTTTTGCTCATTTGTTTTGGTTCTTAAATTCTACAGATGAGTGAAATCATATGATATTTGTCTTTCTCTGACTGACTTATTTCACTTAGCATAATACTCTTTAGTTCCATCCATGTTGTTGCAAATGACAAGTTTTTTGTTTTTGTTTTTTTTTTTATGGTCAAGTAACATTCCTTTGTGTATATATGTCACATCTTCTTTTTCCATTCATCAGTTTATTGTCACTTGGGCTATTTTCGTAATTTGGCTATTGTAGATCCTACTGCCATACACAGGGTGCATATATCCCTTTCAATTAGTATCTTTTATTCTTTGGATAAATGTGTAGTAATGCATTTTCTGGATGGTGGTATAGTTCTATTTTTAACTTTTTGTGGAACCTTCATATTGGTTTCCAGAGTGGCTGCACCAGTTTGCATTCCCACCAACAGTGCACATCCTCACCAATATTTTTCGTTTCTTGTGTTGTTGACTTTAGCCATTCTGACAGGTGTGAGGTTACCTCTCATTGTAGTTTTGATTTTTATTTCCCTTATGATCAGTGATGTTGAACATTGTTTCATGTGCCTGTTGGCCATCTAAATGTCTCCTTTGGAAAAATGTCTATTCATGTCTTCTGCCCATTTTTAAATTGGATTATTTGTTTTTTGGCTGTTGAGTTTTATCAGTTCTTTATATATTTTGGATACCAACCTTTTTTTTTTTTTTTTTTTTTTTCAGATAAGTCGTTTACAAATATCTTCTCCCACTCTGTAGGTTGCCTTTTAGTTTTGTTGATCATTTTCTTCACTATGCAGATGCTTAAAAAAAAGAAAAAAAGATTTTATTTATTTATTTCAGAGAGAGAAAGGGCACAGGCAGGGTGGGAAGAAAGGCAGAGGGAGAGGGAAAGGAGTCTCCCCTCTGAGCAGGGAGCCTGATGCAGGGCTGGATCCAAGGACCCTGAGACCACAATGTGAGCCAAAGGCTGATGCTTAATGAAATGAGCCACCCAGGTGCCCTGCAGATGCTTTTTATTTTAATGAAGTCCCAGTAGTTTATTTTTGCTTCTCTTTCCCATACTCAAGATAACTATCTAGAAAGAAGTTGCTACAGCCTATGTCAGAGAGGTTACCGCCAGTTCTCCTCTAGGATTTTATGGTTTCAGGTCTCACATTTAAGTCTTTAATCCAGTTTTGAAATTGTTTTTGTGTATGGTATAAGAAAGTGATGCAGTTTCGTTCTGCTGCATGTAGCTGTCCAGTTTTCCCAACACCACTTATTGAAGAGCCTTTCTCTTTCCTTTGGATATTCTTTCCTACTTTGTTGAATATTAATTGACCATATAGTTCTAGGATCATTTCTAGGATTTCTGTTCTGTTCCATTGATCTGTTTGTCTGTTTTTGTGCCAGTACCATTCTGTCATGATCCCTACAACTTTGTAACATAACCTGAAGTCTGGAATTGTGATGTGTCCAGCTTTGCTTTTCTTTTTCAAGATTGCTTTGGCAATTTGGGGCCTTTTGTGGCTCCATACAAATTTTAGCACTTTTTTTCTAGTTTTGTGAAAAATGTTGTTGGTATTTTGATAGGGATTGCTTTAAGTAGGTTGCTTTCGGTAGTATAGACCTTTAACAATATTCATTCTTCCAGTATCTTCTCTCTCTAAAAGTCTTTATTATTTTGCTGTTAAAAAATATTTCCAAGTGTCTGGCCAAAATTTTACTGGTTTGATCGAAATTATATTTAGAACAGTGTAACTTTGTAATAGAAAGAGCCAATGACATGAAAACTATTCTTGAATTTAAAATACAGTGCTTATATTTACTATTTTGAAATAGGGCAAGATGCAACCCCATCTTGATTCAAGTTCTCTTGTAATTAAATTTAGTTTTACTGGATGTCAGGTATTACAAACTCAGTTTCTCTGGAAATGCAACCCTGTTTACCAACTAATGAGTCATTGAGTTAAATAAAAGTAACAAACTCCTTTCTTCTTTGGTAAAAGTGATAATTTGAGAAAACTTCCTGATACTATGAAATTTCAGAGCACCTATTTATATGATGCAGATTAATTACAGAATACTAGAGGCAGCATTTTCCAAATGTGAAACTGTAGGTAGTTTAACCATATTCACAGCTGAAAATTAATATTACACAGAGCTCATACTGTTGTAATCATATTGAACTTGCTACTCTAAGAATGGTTTAAAGGATTTGCGTAGTTTCATGAATAGAAGGTACAGGAAATCCTTTTTATTCATCACCGAATTTGATAGCCCCCAAAAATTTTTTTAAAAACATAACTAGGGAATTTACTGGGTTAAAAAAAAAAAGTGTTTTTAACATTACATTTTTTTGAGCAAAGGTAACATTTAACACGGATTCTTAAGTCCTTTGGGCTGCTTCCAGAACTTTTCAGTTTGATCAGATTCCTGCCACCTGACAAAATGCCATGGTCCCGGACCAGGTTAACCATATCTGCTTTGTAAATATCCTCTGTACAAACAAATGTTATTGCTAATGATCAATTACTGATTTAAGTTTGGTTTTTTTCCTCAGATACCTTTCTCCATCTTCCTTCTAACACTACCCTCTGAATAAGTATGTTGTAGTGACCACAAATTGTTATAGCACATCAGACCCTGCATTCTCATTCTTGCTTCCTTGATTAAACCATGAGTGAAACTTTATTTTACAGCAACTGCCTGACTAGCCAACTAACGAGGTGCTCTTGGCTCTTACATTTAAGTGATTAGATTTTGAAATAAACATACTCATCAATGGGACGCCTGGGTGGCTCAATGGGTTAAAGCCTCTGCCTTCGGCTCAGGTCGTGGTCCCAGGGTCCAGGGATGGAGCCCTGCATGGGGCTCTCTGCTCAGCGGGGAGCCTGCTTCCTCCTCTTTCTCTCTGTCTGCCTCTCTGCCTACTTGTAATTCTGTCTGTTAGGTAAATTTAAAAAAAAAAAAAAAAAAAACATACTCATCAAGTATTTACTGGAATATTAAGCATATTAAGTTTGTACTTCAGTGCTTCCTGGCCAATCACCTTTCTTCCAGACCAGTTATTGAATTTGTAATCTTTCCTGGCTTCCATAAAAGAGAACCTACATATCTAAACCATCTAAAATAGTTATTATTTGCCCTGAAAATAAAACCTTTAAGTCTGTTGTGCTTCCTTTTGACTAGCCTTAACTCATGTTTTGCTAATAAGGCCCCAACTATAGGTTTGGGGGTAGATACACTCCATAAGCTACACACCCTCATTCATCCTTATTTGATTTTTCACAGGCGCTCTCTCTCACACCTGGGCATTTTTTTGTGGTTCAGGAACAGTCAGGGAGAATGACTACCAAATGGGGACTTGAAAATAAAATTGGACTTTAAACTATTAGCTGTCTTCTTTTGTGTCTGATGTCTTCTTTCATCTCCTAGTGTTGTCATTGCCACAGAATAAAAAGCAAAATACCTGTGTGCATGTCTGAAAAATTACTTCAGGGCAAAAATTAAACATATTAATGAAAAGAAAGACACCTTAGACAAGGTTATTAGATTTGATTAAATATACTAAATTGTTTAACACTATTTTGTGGAATTTAACTTAAAGTTATTTCTTTTATCATCAGATTTAAAAGGTAAAAAAAAAAGTCATGGGTACTTTTTTTTTTAAATTTATTTATTTTTATTTGTTTATTTACAACATAACAGTATTCATTGTTTTGGCATCACACCCAGTGCTCCATGCAGTACATGCCCTCCCTATTACCCACCACCTGGTTCCTCAACCTCCCAACCCCCCCACCCCCCCGCCGCCCCTTCATAACCCTCTAGTTGTTTTTCAGAGTCCATAGTCTCTCATGGTTCATCTCCCCTTCCAGTTTCCCTCAACCCCCTCTCCTCTCCATCTCCCCATGTCCTCCATGTTATTTGTTATGCTCCATAAATAAGTGAGACCATATGATACTTGACTCTCTCTGCTTGACTTATTTCGCTTAGCATAATTTCTTCCAGTCCCGTCCATGTTGCTACAAAAGTTGGGTATTCGTCCTTTCTGATGGAGGCATAATACTCCATTGTGTATATGGACCACATCTTCCTTATCCATTCATTCGTTGAAGGGCATCTTGGTTCTTTCCACAGTTTGGCGACTGTAGCCATTGCTGCAATAAACATTGGGGTACAAATGGCCCTTCTTTTCACTACATCTGTATCTTTGGGGTAAATACCCAGCAGTGCAATTGCAGGGTCATAGGGAAGCTCTATTTTTAATTTCTTCAGGAATCTCCACATTGTTCTCCAAAGTGGCTGCACTAACTTGCATTCCCACCAACAGTGTAAGAGGGTTCCCCTTTCTCCACATCCTCTCCAACACACGTTGTTTCCTGTCTTGCTAATTTTGGCCATTCTAACTGGTGTTAGGTGGTATCTCAATGTTGTTTTAATTTGAATCTCCCTGATGGCTAGTGATGATGAACATTTTTTCATGTGTCTGATAGCCATTTGTATGTCTTCGTTGGAGAAGTGTCTGTTCATATCTTCTGCCCATTTTTTGATATGATTATCTGTTTTGTGTGTGTTGAGTTTGAGAAGTTCTTTATAGATCCTGGATATCAACCTTTTGTCTGTACTGTCATTTGCAAATATCTTCTCCCATTCCGTGGGTTGCCTCTTTGTTTTGTTGACTGTTTCCTTTGCTGTGCAGAAGCTTTTGATCTTGATGAAGTCCCAAAAGTTCATTTTTGCTTTTGTTTCCTTGGCCTTTGGAGACATATCTTGAAAAAAGTTGCTGTGGCTGATATCGAAGAGGTTACTGCCTATGTTCTCCTCTAGGATTCTGATAGATTCCTGTCTCACGTTGAGGTCTTTTATCCATTTCGAGTTTATCTTTGTGTACGGTGTAAGAGAATGGTCGAGTTTCATTCTTCTACATATCGCGGTCCAGTTTTCCCAGCACCATTTATTGAAGAGACTGTCTTTTTTCCATTGAATATTTTTTCCTGTTTTGTTGAAGATTATTTCACCATAGAGTTGAGGGTCCATATCTGGGCTCTCCACTCTGTTCCACTGGTCTATGTGTCTGTTTTTATGCCAGTACCACGCCGTCTTGGTGATCACAGCTTTGTAGTAAAGCTTGAAATCGGGTAACGTGATGCCGCCAGTTTTGTTTTTGTTTTTCAACATTTCCTTAGCAATTCGGGGTCTCTTCTGGCTCCATACAAATTTTAGGATTATTTGCTCCAGCTCTTTGAAAAATATCGGTGGAATTTTGATCGGAATGGCATTAAAAGTATAGATTGCTCTAGGCAGTATAGACATTTTAACAATGTTTATTCTTCCAATCCAAGAGCATGGAACAGTCTTCCATCTTTTTGTGTCTTCTTCAATTTCTTTCATGAGTGTTTTGTAGTTCCTCGAGTATAGGTCCTTTACTTCTTTGGTTAGGTTTATGCCCAGGTATCTTATGGTTCTTGGTGCTATAGTAAATGGAATCGATTCTCTAATTTCCCTTTCTGTATTTTCATTGTTGGTGTATAAGAAAGCCACTGATTTCTGTACATTGACTTTGTATCCTGCCACGTTACTGAATTGCTGTATGAGTTCTAGTAGTTTGGGGGAGTCTTTGGGGTTTTCCATATAAAGAATCAAGTCATGGGTACTTTTAATGAAATAATATTAAATCAGAAGACAGAAAATCTTTAAAATCTAATTGGTCATTAGTAAAGCTTGCTGTCTTTCATTATAGGTAATACATTTCAAGTTCCTCCTTATCTCCTACATGTAAGATGCTCAGTTGCTCTTAAACTGCCATACAAAGGGACAAATTATTTCTGTCATATTAGAAAACTAGAAGCAACCATTTCTTATTTGCCAGCCCTCACAATTCAGCTCTCATTCACGAATATTTCCTAATTTTTTTCCCACCTGTCTCAGCTGTTGGCTCTGTTCCCACTCCAGTTATTTGTCATTTGAATAACTGATAGAACTTTCTAATAAGTAGCCGTACCTCTGTTTTTGCTCTCTTACTTTCAGGTTGGCCATTGTGCCATTGTCAGTCATGATATTTCACATAAATAAATGCTGTTCAGCTTGAAAGTCTCAGTGGTTTACAATAGTGTCAAAATAAAACCCTTTGAGTTGCCAGGAAGGTTTCCATGGTTTGATTCCTTCCTATATCAATCAGTCATACCTTTCTCAGTCCATCCTTTACAGTCCATGACTCAGTTATATTAAACATTTGAAGGTTGCCTAATGATGTAAGTTAATATTTGGTTCCATTTCTTTGGTGTTACTCCTAGTACCTAGAACAATTTATCCCTTTTCTTGTCCTAGAGAATTCCTTTTCATTCTTTATGACTCAGTTTTGTCAGAAAATGATTCCATCATTCTGGTTTTTAAGTGCTTCTCTTATTAGTTCCACAGGGACCCCGCACAAACTTTTTTGTCATGTATTTACACTGAAATACTATTGTCATGTTTCTTTTCAGTTGTTTGAAGGTACGCATCATATCTCAGGGCTTAGTACAAGGTTTAGTATCTCAGGGCTTAGTATGGTGTTTAGCATACAGTAGGCACTAGTCAAAGAGTAACAGTACACTAGAAAATAAATTACTAAGAAGTAAGCACCATGCATGTCTCATCCTGATAAATTTCTTGCAGATGTTTAGTGCTTAGTATAGTGAGTGCTTATTAATCTTTATTGAGTGAATGAATGCCTGAATGAATGGATGAATGAATATTCTTCTGGATCCCATTATTAGGGATGTCTCTGACCAAAGATTTTCCACAACTTTTTCTTTTTTTTTTAAGTTTTAATACACACCAGCATAGGATATTTAATTTAAATATGCTATAATTTTAAATAGATATCAGATCATTATGCATACAAAATAATATTAATTACAGCAACTGAAGAACATTCATAGCTCATAAAAATTATTATATTAGAACTTTGTCTCCCAGAGTCATTACACACTAATTTTATGTATGTTGTCCTGGTTAGGCTAATACACACATATATTTATAAAAAGACATCCATCATTTGCTGAATTTCCACTTTTTTTCTCTTTGTCTCTGTTTCACAAGTATTTGAAATCATAAAACAAAACTTAACATTCCTACATGTATGATAGAGAAGCTCTCTAGAATTATATTGTCCACATAACATTGAAAGAATAATTTAATATTATTAATTTGAGGCTTATTTGTACAAGAATTTGCTACTAAAATGTGGTATACTTGATACCTCATAAATTCTATGTTTCCTTCTCCATGTTGCTAGTTATTATTGAGTTTGACAATGCAAGGAAATTAAAATTTCAAACAGAACAAAAGTGATACAGAAAAATATCTAATCATACCAAAAATAACAGCTAAATGTTTTGAAGATAAACTGAATTTCTGAATGATCCATACTTTTGCAAAAAATTGAGCAGTTGGGAAAATACATAATAGCCATAGGCTACTGGTTACTCTCTTCATTATCTTCTTAGATATTACCTGCAAGCAAATGTAACATCAAGCAGATCAGATTGGGAAAGTTGTTTTCACTGTCTTATCCACATCTTCTTTCTCCTTGGAGGGCACCACACCAATTCCCTGTCTCTTTCTGTATATGAGTTTAAATACATTTCTCACTCCAGTGTTGGCCATGAGACCCAGGATTAAAACAATCAATAATTCTACATTGATAGGAAGGTGGCCTCATTAGGTCTGATAAGAGTAAGTGAATTCAGGACATAGGTGGCATATATTCTTAAGGAATTTATTTTTCTATTTTTTTAATGGAAACATGAGAGCCTGAAACTAAAGACAGAGGAAGTGGGTAAAGAATAGGTTAGACACCTGGGGATAAAAATACATTATATGTTTATAAAAAAAAAAAAAAGAAAAGAAAGGATGAATACCCAGCTTTTGTAGCAACATGGACGGGACTGGAAGTGATTGTGCTGAGTGAAATAAGTCAAGCAGAGAGAGTCAAGTATCATATGGTTTCACTTATTTGTGGAGCATAACAAATGACATGGAGGACATTGGGAGATGGAGAGGAGAAGGAAGTTGAGGGAAATTGGAAGGGGAGGCAAACCATAAGAGACTATGGACTCTGAAAAACAACCTGAGGGTTTTGAAGGGGCAGGGTGGGAGGTTGGGGGAACCAGGTGGTGGGTAATAGGGACAGCACGTATTGCATGGAGCACTGGGTGTTGTGCAAAAACAGTGAATACTGTTATGCTGAAAAAATAAATAAATAAATAAATAAATAAAGAAAAAAGAGTAGGTTAGACAACACAAAGCACAGAATGCTGCCTATGTAGAGAAAGCAGGGCTGAGAGATTGGAATGGGCAAATTTGTTTGATACCTGAATCAAACCATACTTAAAGCCAGACTTACCCATGAATTATAGTTTCTATTAGCAAATAAGTTACTGTGTTTGGCTTAAGCCAATTGAACTTTTATTTAGCTGGCAACTGAAAATATCTTTCCCTTTATAATACTGAAATAATAAAAGTCTTTATTCAGCCAGATTTCCATAAGGAGCTTTCTTTTATTCTATCCTGTTGCATCTAAGTATTTAAGCATATATCTTTGTATCTGAAGATATTCTTTAACAGGGTTTATGAAAACACTGTTCTGGTTATTTTGTTCATGTAGTTTATCTTTCCTATTGGAAAAGGAATATCCATTTCACAGATGGGAAAACAGAGGTTAGAGAGGTTAAGTAATTCATCTACTACAATGAAGCTCTTAAGTGATGGAACTAAGATTCTAAGTCAGACTGTGTGAACTCAGAGAGCATGCCCTCTTAATTGGAATGGAATATTTTAAACTCAGCTTTACATGTGGTTAAGTCCAAATGAGTAAGCAGAATAGAGTAACAATGGTTACAGCAAAAATGTAAGGAAGGAAGAAATGACTGTCCATTGAAGCTATTGCAATGTCATTTCCATCCTGGAGCACTGAGGAGAGGGGTCAATTTTAGGTTGGGTCTGAAGACTCAAGTTAGCTTTTAGAGAAATAAGCAGGCTGCTTAGGAAGACGAAGTTTGAAATTACTTCCTTTATCTATCTCAGAATAGAGTCTTATATCCAATTCAGCCTTTCACTAGTTGAAGTTGAGACCTTCTCTGGCTGAGCAGAAGTGATTTCACAAACTTTCTATCTCAAGTCTCTAGAGCTGTAGCCAGATTTGGCTTTGGATGGCTATCTCTAGTACAGATATGAAATGCAGGTTACCATAATATTTTCCCAGAGTAGTGTGTGTATCAGAAATTGTCCTATAGAAAATAAAGTCCTTGGAGCAAGAGGTCTGAGGAATTTGAGAAATATTGCACCGAATATCTTCTTTTTGGAAAGTATAAAGTATATCAAGAAATAAATTAAAGTCTCTGAGATATACTTCAAACATATTCACTTAGCACAGTTTTTTCCTAAATGAATCTGACAATATTTTTCTGGCACAACACTGTTTAGCACTTTATGCTAAAAACACTGGCACAAACATCAATATGAAATTTTAAATCATATTATAACACTTTTGTCTTTTCATGACAATTAATTCTTAGTAAAATCATAAGCTTACACTCAGATGACCCAAAGAATAAAAAGACAAATATGAAATGAATACATTTTAACATTCCTATTGTTTAGTGTTATGAAGTGCTTTTGATTGTATTTGGCAAAATTTACACATTTTGTTATTAAAATTCTACTTTGATCAGTAGATACCTATGTCAAGTATCTGTATAAAATGTCTATATTTGTTTTAAATGTCACATAGCTGTCCTTTAGAATGCCTAATACAGAGGTATATATACACAATTGTTTACCGTGATATATGTATCTGAGAATTATCCATCTTTATGGCAAAATAGCCTCAATTCGGAAATTCAAGTTTTCCAAGCAGCAAGAACACTGAATAGATATAATTAGAACAGTGTGAAAAGCTAAGCTCAATTATACTCCTCAGTGTGAGTTGTACGACGACCTTCCCAGGTTTCATCTTCATGAGCTCCATTCTCTTCAGCTTTTGTATCAAAAGAGGATTAAGACCTGAAAGATATTGAGAGTGGAGCAGACCTGTGCTGAGGGAGCTCTCTTAGCACTAACACTTGAGAATATTTGGTCCTGACAAAAACAGTTGTCAGATTTTCTAGGAAACTTGAGCCTGGAAGCGATGGAAACTCGAGTTTATTCCTAATTGGAAAAAAGCCATGATAACAAAAATGGGCTTTTCTATTTGAATCTTTTAAAATGTTGGCCACTTTACTTATCCTGTCCTGTTTTTTGTCAGTCATTGTTTTACATACAAAGAAAGGAAATGCTGAGGATATTATTGAGACTCCTATGATTTCTAATAATTATTGTAAAGCCAAGATCTAGATATATTTTTCTTAACTTTTTGTGAACATAATTCTAAAAATGCAAGTATCCTATATTTTGCTGTGATTAAAATGATATCATATCCTCCCTGCTTATAGGGTTAATTTTAATTCCCGGGGGTACACAAGGGCATGTTGCCTCAATGAATAAAATAAAACTTTGATTTCTAGATTTTAAGACGGAAAGGAGTATTTTCAGAAATAAAGTAGCAGGAACAAGTGACATTACCTCTGTCACTCTGAATTCTATCTTCCCTTGAGGTCTTTCACTCGCTTTCCCTGCCATTAACAAGCAGACTGTCTGCACATACAGCTCATCTGAAACTTCAGAAGGACTTTAGTAAAGACAACAAGGAAAAAATAGGTATTAGGCACACATCATATATAAAATGGTAGGACTTCCAAAATAGAATTTTGAAACTTAGTGTATCAAGCTTGCTCCCTAGATACATATACTCAAATTCAATTCACTATCTAGATTAAACATTTCTGTGTTAGGCCTGTAGTTTTGATGTGAACTTAAGTGATATCTTGCCCAATTTCTTTTTGGTCTAAATTTGAGCATACTTTCACATTTAGGATGTTGTCCTGACATGTACTTGTCAGGAATTACCTCCCAGCTACTTTGGTGCCTTGATAGTTTTGGAAAGTTATATTATTCTCATCAAATATTTCTGTTTTCCCAGCAGAAGCATTATGTTTACTCAGCCTATCAATGTTCAGTCTGTCTGTATGGACCATGTGACTTTGTAGTTCTCTCCCTCTGAGGTTAATGCTTATTAGCCCATTCCAGTGTTATCACTTTTGTCTCTGTGACTTGCTTAGTCCTGTGTAATATAAATAGAAGAGATATTTGTCATTCTGAGCAGTGTATTTAAGAGTCATTAATTTCTTTTTGTTCTTTTTTTAAAGATTTTATTTATTTATTTGACAGAGATCACAAGTAGCCAGAGAGGCAGGCCGAGAGAGAGGAGGAAGCAGGCTCCCCACTGAGCAGAGAGCACAATGTGGGGCTTGATCCTAGGACCCTGGGATCATGACCTGAGCCGCAGGCAGAGGCTTTAACCCACTGAGCCACCCAGGCGCCCCAAGAGTCATTAATTTCTTCCATCATTTTTGTTTCTTTTAATAATGCCGATAAGATGATGCCACAGCTCTTGGCCCCAAAGTGAAAAGCATGCAGCTGGTGGGTGACAAATATGTAACATAAAGGAGAAAACAAAATCACGTATTACTGAATCCCATTAAAATTTGGGGTTTCTTTGTTACCACAGCATAGCTTATCTTAATCTGACAAATACAATGGTTAAGACTAAAGGAGGCAGTTTCCTCTCTAGAGGCTATCAGCTTGAATATTTACAGTATGTTTTACATTTCTATTTTGAGAATTTCTGTACTATTCTTCTTCATAACTCTTGAAGAATGGTTAGAACTTTGTCTTATGCTACATAGGATTGGTGTAATGATAAATAAGAAAATAAATTTTAAAATGCTCTTTACATTCTACAGTCCTGAATAAACATTGTAATAGTCATAAAAATAACTGTAGGTCAAAAAGTACTATTTTTTTTTTTTTGCATAATAACACTTTTTTTTTTTTTTACAATTGAATTTTTAAAGTTGTGTTTGTAGAAGGCAGAATGTCCACTGAAGGAGCTAACAGATCATTTGAAGGAGTACTTGCTTAGTAGCAGAACTGAAAAACCCAGGATGCCCTGAACATCCTGGCGAGGCATCTTGGGAATCATTGTGCTTGAACTGGTCAGCTCATTCACAGTGAGGTGAGGCTTCTCACTGATACATCTGATTGCTCTCTGGTGCAGATGCAGATGCAAAGGGGAATGATACAGCTTTTTGCTTGCAGTCAATGCCTGCCTGTGGTTATTAGGCAGGCCCAGCTCTGACAGCATTTTTAATCTTCTGGACATGATAAGAGAGAGGCAATGACAGCAGTAAGGAGATAGTTTCACCACAGGAATTGAACCTGAAAGTCAGAAAACCTAGGGCAAATATAATTCAAGTAGGTTTTATTTCTACTCTCAACCCCTATAACCAGTATGAATCAGGCTTGTCCTGGCCTTCTAGCACCTTTTACTTCCATTCCCTCTGTTGAATGAAAGGGTCTTTCTTCAAGTTGACATGTTCCTTTCTGAGGACTTCCACACCACTCTTTTTCCAGCCCCACTCAGTGTACTGACTCCTTAAGACACACACATACACACACTCATGCACACGAGCACACATGTAGACACACATACCCATCTCTTTTTTTTTAAGTCATTCCATTTGCTTTCAGTATGGTGTCGTAAAACAAATTATTTTAAGGACATTTCTGCTTAAGCAATAGATATGAATAGCATATTCCTCTATTTGTGACAGAGTTGTTTAGATAATTCTGATATTTGTCAGACATGAGTCACAGTAGCCTTTATGCTTAAATCTTGTAATTGTAATAAAAAAACCAAATCATACATTTATAAAACATCTGATTTAGTCCTCAACATAATGCGCTACCTATATCCAGCAAATACTTTTTAAATTTATTAATATTTCCTCTATATACATCATCAAAAATAAAATTTAAAAACAGAAGAATATTGATGGCCATTGAATAGTCCCATTGAGTTCAATATTGGGTTAAATTCTTGAAACTGAAAGAAAAATGAAACTTTTTAAAAAAAATTTTATCACCATGATAATAATAGTGTTTGCAGTGTTTGAAAAATTTCAGTATCTTTTATTAGTATTTGCAATTTGCAGATTGCTTCTCCAGAAGTGCTTCATGTTTCTGATAAATGCAAGGATGCCTTACAGTAACTCAGTCTTGACTATAATACTTTGCTCAGTGTTTATTTATTGAATAAATTTGTCGATTTCTTTTAAATAAAACTAAATATTGTTCTCATTAAAAATTAATGTACTCCACAGAGAAAATCTAGTTTAAGGGATAAATTGTACCCAGAATTATTCTAATGTCTGTTGTATTAAAAATATAGCCAATAGCAAATATCATATTATGAACTGTCCCCTTTCAAAATTTATAATCAGTTAGCATAATTGTTTTAATTTAGAATTTAATATTTCATGCCTCATCTTAAATATGTTATTTCTTTTTCTCAAATAATAATTATGAAAGCACTTATGAGCCATGTATTTTTATTTAGATTGCTAAAGCTTATAAATTATATTAAAGGCTTGAGTTTAATTCTTATAATTAAGGCATAAAAAATGAAAAATGCTATTTTCCTCAATGACCGACTTCAAGAAGAATCATAAAAATAGACTAACAAAAATAAGTACTAAACTCATTTTATAGAACGTAAAATGTACATGGTTTTCTTAGACTCTTAAACAACATTGATTATAGAGTCAAACAAAATGCTGATTTAATTGTCCAATAATCTTTAATCAGTTTCCCCATTCAGGTAGTTGTGTGTGTGTGTGTGTGTGTGTGTGTGTGTGTGTGTGACAGAGAGAGAGAGAGAGAGAGAGAGAGAGAGAGAGAAAGGAACAGATTTCTGAAGAAACTAATTCAGGATACTGTAGGTTTTTACTAGCTTTTTATTTGTTTATTTGTCTTAAGGGGGCAGCAAAGGCACACAAAGCATCTGCTGGTAGTATATTCATCTGAGGTGTCCTGAAATAAAATTAAATGCAAGCATTTTTGTGATAATAGAAGTTAAAGACAGTGTGGTGATGTTTCTCATTTCAAATCTTTATGAAAAACAAAGTCTAATGCTTTAGTAGGATGGAACCTTTTCTTGTCACTTATTAAAGATGCACAGTTTACCTATTCATTTAAATATTTGCTATATGTCAAGTAAAGCAATTTACTTGGACAGGTATAAGGTGGTTGTGCTACCGTGAACTGTAACTGCATCGGAATGTTTTCACAAGCATAATTCATCTGAGTTTCTTTCTTTAGTCATTATTAAAGCCTTGGGGACATAATATGTTAAAAATAAGATGCAAATTTCATACATGATTTTTTAAGAGCCACAGGTTGTATACAGACATGTTGATTTCATAAATGACTTAAATACAACTCAGATGAATAAATATAATTTGATTTTGACTAACTTTTAGATTCTATAAAGTAATGTCAAACATGTGTTTGTAGAACTAGAGAACAGTAGTTGTGAAATAATCCACACCCTTTCAGAAATAAGAACTTTACCATTGGGAAATTATTGAATCCTTTGAAATACTAGGTAGCTATTTATAGTAGCATATGGTTCCAAAATATGCATGGTAATAAATGTAAATTTAAATGACTGTTGTAAACTTTTCCAGTCCTCTGAGATTTAGTACTTAGGAATGTATAAACGTAATGCAAATGCTCCTGAAAATATGTACTTCTGGAATATGTCTGTATCTGTATATATCCATACAAAGTAATGTGTAAAAGTTTAAGTATCAGACTAGTATTCCAATCAAATCACTTACAGATATTTATCTGTAGTTCTATAGGCACGGGACACTTGGATGGCTCAGTCCATAAAAAGTCTGAGTCTTGATTTTCGCTCAGATCAAGGTCATGATCTCAGGGTCCTGAGATGAAGCCCCACATGGGGCTCTGCACTTAGCATGGAGTCTGTTTGTCCCTCTCCATCTGCACTGCCCCCCACTCATGCATACTCCCTCTCTCTCTGAAATACATAAATAATTAAAGAAAAAAGAGGGGCGCCTGGGTAGCTCAGTGGGTTAACCCTCCGCCTTCCGCTCAGGTCATGATCTCAGGGTCCTGGGATCCAGCCCCACATTGGGCTCTCTGCTCAGCAGGGAGCCTGCTTCCCCCTCTCTCTCTGCCTGCCTCTCTGCCTACTTGTGATCTCTCTCTCTCTCTCTGTGTCAAATAAATAAATAAAATCTTAAAGAAAGAAATAAAGAAATAAAAAGAAGTTATAGGCAGGCACACAGGGAAATGTACTCTGATATGGGAAATGTGATGACATGTACTATTGTAGAATCAGAGAAACTATTTAAAAGATGACAATAGACATTTCAATAAATTTTTGGCCAGAAAGTATAAGAGCAGTTTTAAAAGGTTAAACAAGCATTTACTAAAAGCATAATTTGTATTATAATATTATGTAGTAATTGAAACTAAAGATGATTCCTGTCTTCTACAAAAGCTTAAATGATCTTGAAAGTACTATTTAGTAAAGCAAGAAATAAATATACAGACACTATAATAGTTCAAAATTATAAATAACCTAAATTTTAAATAACACAAAAATTAATAAAAAGTAAAATAATGTTTGGTATTTCCATACATTAGTATATTAGGTACCCATTAATTATGTTATTTTTCTTTTTCTTTTTTTTTTTTTAAAGATTTTATTTATTTATTTGACAGACAGAGATCACAAGTAGGCAGAGAGTCAGGCAGAGAGAAAGAGACAGGGGGAAGCAGGCTCCCTGCCGAGCAGAGAGCCCGATGCGGGGCTCCATCCCAGGACCCTGGGATCATGACCTGAGCCGAAGGCAGAGGCTTCAACCCACTGAGCCACCCAGGCGCCCCTAATTATGTTATTTTTCAATGTATTTAATATGTTACCTCTTTTGGTAAAATATATTTTATATTTAACAATTCACTAGAATAAAAATATTTTATTTTGTTGGCCACAGAAATATCTGGCCTTTATTATTTTTTTATTTATTTCTTTTCAGCGTAACAGAATTCATTGTTTATGTACCACACCCAGTGTTCCATGTAATACGTGCCCATATGTAAATGTTTTAAAGAACGTAACAAGTTTCAGTTTTATAAAATGTATTGTTTTCAAAAAATAAATAGAACTTCAGAGTCATTGATATATTTTGACTTATCAAATATATTTTGGTCATTATTTTTCTGTGTTTTCAGCAAACATTTTTTGAATGTCCACTATATACTATATGCTGTTCTCGGTCCTAGGTATATGCTACCAAAACGTGCAAACCCTCCAAGAGCTTACAGTTTTTTATTTTAATCAGAGAGCTTAGTCATTGATAAGATAAATATGCAAACATATCACTGTAAGAGAGTGGGAAAATGTTTTACAATAAGGATCTCAAGGACTATAAAACCACATAGAAGGAACAAGGAGAACTACATAGAAGTCAAGGAAAAGTAGTTTCCCTGAAGAAGTTATAGTTGGAAAGATAAGAGAGATTAGTAGGAGTTACAGATAATAAAATGATAGGACAAGGGCAAGGGAACACTTGTGATGGACCACATATGGGAGGACATGGTGTGCCTGGAGGACAGAAAAGGATTTTGTATATCTAAATCAAACATAGTAAGTAGGGAAGTGGTAAGACAAACAGGACAAGAGGCTTTCTAAAACTTAATCATATTTTTGGCCTTTACCTAGAGGCAAATTGAAGACTATAAATCTTTAACCAGTCAAATGTCATAACTGGATTTGAAATTCAGATTGGTCATTCTGATTATTGGGTATAAAATAGATGGGAGGGAGACATGTTTTGTATAAAACAAGGGGACTTGTCACAATGTTCAAAAATTGGTGGTAATTTAGATCAAAGATTATGGGGATCTAGACCAGGGTTATCATGGTACAGGAATTTGAAATTGAGGACTCACACATAATCAAGGAATTGAGACATCAAGTCATCCTTGGGTGAGCTGACTAAACTGAATTTCATCTCCTCTAAAGCCAGGTACAGGCTATGGGATCAGTGACCCCACAAAGGTTCTACCTTTGTATTGGATGCTAGGTGAACAGCTTGCTAGATTTCTCTTCCTTTTTACCTTTTAAAATCCAACACTCTCTCTTTTTAATGCTGTAGAACAGAGTTTAAGTCAGGGATTCTTTCCTGCTAGCTGATATTACTTTTAGAGGTGATTCAGTGAAGCCAGCTGGCCTAATGCAGGTCTCTCTGGACTCCCTCACCTGCTAATAACAGAGAGCTGTGGAATTCTCAATTGAGCCCCTAAAAAGTGAACTTTTGCTCAAAAGGTATCACTGATCAGCTGCACACTCTTTTGCCAATTACCCTTTCTTCATTAGTGCTTATGGATAGTCTTCCTCAACTATCTTCATATAGATGGCAGCAGTCTGGGATGAAGATCTTTGGAGAAGGGTACATTGAGTATTAGCACTTCCTAAGTTTCAGTTCTAAACTTTATAAAATGTACTAACTGATCATCGATTAACTGCTTTATAGAAGCATGGAGCTGGAGGGAATCATAACGCAAATACTTCAGCAGGTCCATTAAGTGACTTAGCTACATGTTACACAGCTACAGAGTACAAACATGTACATTTGATGTGATAGAGGCCCGTTTATCTCAAGATGAATTGCATCATTCTGTGATACGAAATGTTTTTCTAGGATGATGGCTGGTATCTTATAAACTTGCACTGAGAATGGGTTCTTAAAATTCAAAGAAATATCATTCAGTTTTCCACCAAATAAAAGAAATGGGAATAAGAGGAATAAAGAATTCTTGGTAAAGAGAAAAAAATTAGTAGATAAATGGATCAATTTTGAAATGCATTTTGCAGTTCACTATCAACAGAGTAAATAGTTTGTTGTATGTTTTTATTTGGTAATATATAAACATTGCCTCTCACATTATACTGTATATATCACTGGTGGCTACTGGATAGTAATAGAGTGCTACTTCACTTGTTAATCATCCAACAAAGAGAATGTGACTTAGTGATCAATGGCAATTACATTAGAATTGCAACATATGGTAAATTGAATGTTTTTGTACAGTGGCATTTAGTTGTTTGGGACCATGTACCAAATTAATGGGAACATCAGGTAAATTTAACATCTTTACTGCTTTAATTGATCCTAAAGTAGATAATTATGTTATCTATAAAGTCAATTTGTCCTTTTTCCATTATTTATGATGTACAGTTGTGCACCACGCATACACCAATCACAGTGCAATTGCAACATATATGGTTGAAGCCTGTGCTAAATGCCACACAAAACATGAAAGAGAAATAAGCTGAAAGTTGCTCTGTACCAGGTTTTTTTTTAATTTTTTTTTTAATTTTTTTTTTTTAAGATTTTATTTATTTATTTGACACAGAGAGATCACAAGTAGGCAGAGAGGCAGGCAGAGAGAGAGAGGAGGAAGCAGGGTCCCTGCGGAGCAGAGAGCCCGATGCGGGGCTCGATCCCAGGACCCTGAGATCATGACCTGAGCCGAAGGCAGCGGCTTAATCCACTGAGCCACCCAGGCGCCCCTTTTTTTTTAATTTATTAAACTGAAAGATTGTTTTACTATTTCTACTTTAGTTGCATTGTGGATGAAGTAAATATATAGTATTATATTAATCTTTTAAAATTCCTAATAACCTGAAAAGTTTTTCTTTTAGATATTTTAAAGTTACCCTGACTATTCTGATTCTTTGATATCCCAGTACCTGTCTTGGTAAATTCAAAGCTTTGCATAATTGACAGTCACTGGAATTTTTTGACTCCAGTTTGAAAGGAGAGGCAGTTTTTCAATTCTCCCTCATCACAAGTTCTCAACTCTGGCTGCACATTTGGATTACCTTTGGAGATAAAAACAAGTCACAGTTCCTAGATTCTACCCCTAAAAATTCTGATTAGGTCAGGGCAGAGGTATTTTTACAACCTCTCTAGGTAATTATGACACACAGTGAGTGATGATAAGCATAACTCTAAATATAGGTCCTACCACAGTAGGAAAAGGTAAAAGTTCAATTTCTTTGATCTTGTACAACCATATTGACAGTAAAATTAGGATTTACTGGAGGGAAAAAGGCTTAAGACTAGCTGACATTTGGAAAAACTGAGCAAGATGAGCAGTTAGCGAAGTACTGTTGAATAATACTATTATTTAAAGTCTTATAAAAGTTTAGAGAGAGTTTCACTTTTACAACTGAAAAACAAAACAAAATGATGACATTTAGATCACTAAGAGGCAACTGAAACAAGAGGGTTGATAAAAATCATTCCTCCATTCCAGTATTTGGTGTTAACATACTCAGATGCCTAAGAGAAAGGGTCTCTGCTTGAAATTGGCAAATGATATTGACATTCACTGAGCACTTTCTATAGTAGGCATATTTCATACCTTTTTACTTCTCAAAGCAATGCTAAGAAGTGGGTACTGTTATTCCAGATCTACAGAACACAAAATGTAGCACAGAGAGGTTCAGTGATGTAGTTAAATCCATGAAGCTACTAAATGTCAATAAGTCATCTGGTCCAGTTTGACTCCAGAGCCCATGTTCCTGCCTGCCCCTGATACCAGCTTCTACATTATATGATGAATAATCTAGGTAAGGTACTCTGGTCAGATAGCCAAGGCCTGGATCTGACATGAAGGAGCGGGAACTGACTCCCCTTTCTATCTTATAAATCTGCTGCTTCTTTTCTGTGTGCATCTTGCAGTAATCTTGACTTACATCTAACCCAGAGAACAGAAAGCCTCCCTGGCTGCCTGCCCTTGCAGAAGCCTGTGGGTGTCCCTGGAAGGAATAAAGAAATGTGATCAAAAGATAGCCATTGAAAAATTCGTAGCCTTTTGTTTCCAGCCTTGTTGGAAAACGTAAAACCTTCTTTGATATTTGTTCACCAAGATGATGATATACTTTCCTGTGAGATTCCTTATAGTACAAGAATTTAGAAGGATGCTTAATTTCCAGTTTTCATGATTATAGATATAGAGGGTGAACTAGTAGTGACAAGAAAATAAAAATCTTACTGTTTTTTTTCCTTTTAAAAAAATTTATTTTCTTACCGTAGAACATACGCTTTCACATGTCCATCACCCAGACACCTCATCCCTCCAATCCCCCTCCCCTCCAGCAACCCTCAGTTTGTTTCATGAGATTAAGAGTCTCTCATGGTTTGTCTCCCTCTCTAGTTTCATTTTGTTTCATTTTTCCCTCCCTTCCCTTATGATTCTCTGTCTTATTTCTCAAATTCCACATATCAGTGTGATCATATGATAATTATCTTTCCCTGATTGACTTATTTTGCTTAACGTAATACCTTCAAGTTCCATGCATGTCGTTGCAAATGACAAGATTTCAGTTTTTTGATAGCTGCATAGTATTCCATTATATCTATATCTATCTATCTATCTATCTATATCTCACATCTTCTTTATCCATTCATCTGTTGATGGACATCTAGACTCTTTCCATAGTTTGGCTATTGTGGACATTGCTTCTATAAACATTCAGGTGCACATGCCCCTTTGGATCACTACATTTGAATCTTTAGGGTAAATACCCAGTAGTGCGATTGCTGGGTCATAGGGTAGTTCTATTTTCAACTTTTTGAGGAAACTCCGTACTGTTTTCCAGAATGGCTGCACCAGCTTGTCCTTGAGTTGATATATGCAAAAAGTAAAAGAAATTTAATCTCTAAAATCCAGCCACTTATAATTAAGAACAGAGGTTACATTCACATATATGCAGGCCACAAATAAAATCTAAGAATATGTAAAGAATTCATTACACACTAGAGTTTGTAGCAAAAGTTATAATGTAAGTAGAAAAATTAGTTGTGGAAAAGGGAAGCTAGTAGAGGTATTCATTCCATTTTGTGTTTTTTTTTTTCTAAAAAAAAAAGCAGTAAAAGTGTAGCCTTAGATACCAAGTAAAGATGAGCTTTGATAAGAATATCTATTTTGAATGTCACATGAATCTAAAATAAGTTGAACTTAAGAGATGGATGGGAAGAAATACTAAGGAAGATATTTTCACTTGTGACCCAAATACACAGAAGAGACATGGAAGAACAAATAGAGGGAGAAACATAGAGAAAGACAGGGAAACAGAGAGTGAAAGAAAGGAAAGAGATAAATGAATTGGAATCTACCCATGTAGCTGAATTCCAAAGGAACTTCTGAAGAAGACAATGCAGAAATAACTAGAAGAGTAAATCCAGTGAGCCTGTGAGTTCTAAAACTGGAAAAAGTATAGATGATGTAAGAATTGCTGACAGCTCTCCAAAACTGCAGAAGGAAGGTATGATCCCATGGGAAAAGGAGGGGAGGCGAACCATAAGAGACTATGGACTCTGAAAAACAACCTGAGGGTTTTGAAGGGTCAGGGGTGGGAGGTTGGGGGAACAGGTGGTGGGTAATGGGGAGGGCACGTTTTGCATGGAGCAATGGGTGTTGTGCAAAAAGAATGAATACTGTTACGCTGAAAAAATAAATAAAATGGAAAAAAAAAAAAAGTCAAGACTGGGCCTTCACTGAACTTTGAGATTCCTGCATGACAGTTGTTACAACTTTGAACTGAAGAATTTGAGCTTCTGAGGACATCAGATGCTGTTATAATTAGCTATTTTAAGCAGATAATATAGCTTAGGGATTATATCAGATTCAGTTTCTATGGGTGCAATAAGTAAAAACAGGCTGAATTTATTTCTTTTTCTTTCTGTATTTTTTGAAGTAACCATGCTATTTTCCATTTACAGAATTTTTTTTTATCTCTAAGCTCTTTACCACATAATATCAAAAGAGGATTATATATTCATAATGAAAAGTAAATATCCTTAGTGCTTGTAAAATTGTCTTTTTTTAATATTAGTTAAATCAGCCACTATAATATGTTTAGGAAAAAGTTTAGAAACAATAATATTTATGAAACTTTAACAGCTTCATTTTTTATCATTCCCTTATAACATCATCTTGTGGATTTAATTCACAGACAAAAAGTTGTATTCAAAAGTCAAAATAGAGGCACCTGGGTGGCTCAGTGGGTTAAAGCCTCTGCCTTCGGCTCAGGTCATGATCTCAGGGTCCTGGGATCAAGCCCCGCATCGGGCTCTCTGCTCAGCGGGGAGCCTGCTTCCTCCTCCCTCTCTCTCTGCCTACTTGTGATCTCTGTCTGTAAAATAAATAAATAAAATCTTTAAAAAAAAAAGTCAAAATAAAGTTATTGTTATAGCTGATTTATAAAGTACATTGAAATCCTGCAATTAAAGTTATGTTGTAAAATAGTATCTGATTACATGAAACAATATTCATGATATAGTTTTTATTATATAAAATTTTCAAGTTTTAAAAATGATTTTCTTAAAAATAATATACATTTTATGTTTAAATAATGCAAAGGAGATCTCAAAAAACTATATCACAGTGTTATTTATCTATGGATGGTTGAAGTGAGGAAATTATGGGAGATTTTTACTTCTTTTTATGCATCAGTGATTTCTAAATTATGTACAACAAAGGTTTAATATGATAAAAAGTTTAGTTTTTAAGTGACATCAAATAAATTATTAAATTCCATTTAGGAAAGGAATATGAAGTTTCTGATGGATATAAGAAATTTTATAAAAAGATGTGGGCTTATGTGTTTATCTCCTTTGAGGATTAAATTACCATCTTATTCAAACTTTATGTATTTGTAAATTACTACATAAAATATATAAAATATACTGTTAAAAGGAGAACTATTTTTGTAATAGTCACACTTTAATCTCTTCACTGTGATTTTCTGCCAATATGATGAAAGCAGATCCCTGTTCTTGGGTACATTCACAATAGAGCATTTTCCAGACTCTAGAGATGGATTTCAAGCTACCTCTGACCAGTAGTTATCTTAAATGTGAGTTGCATTATTCTTAGCTCCAAAAATCCTTTGATCTTTTTATGATGGGGCGAGGAAGAAGCTAATAGTGTTTCCATTTAAAAACTTTTTGGAAAAAGTATCTTGACTGGCATTTCCCTTTTCATTTACCAGCAGAAGTCTAAACATAAAGTATTTTAGTAAGCAGAAGTCTTTTTAATCATTTAACTTACGTTTATCACAAGGTAGAGTTTTCAACAGGAGCTATGTATTTATTTCCTTTTATTAAGAAAAGTAAAAATTGTCAGTTAAATATAGTTTATTGAAATGAAATCTTTATAGTACTTGTAAGTAAGATATGCCTTAAAAAAAAAAATAACAAAGACAATAAAAAAGTTGCAAAATATGAAACTAGATTAATGTTTTCTGGAAGTGTCTAAAGAACATTAAAAACAAAAGCAAAAACAGTGATTTTAGCCAACCCTGTCTGTCCAGCAGAGATTCAACTAAGTTAAAAAAAAAAAAAGTGGTGCAAAACATCACCAATTTAGTCAAAACAGTCAATCTTCTAGCCCCATGAGGACACAATCTAAATGTGCCTATTTAAAGATCAAAGATACACTAAGATGATTTGGAACTTCGATCTTTACATGACTGTGGAGTTTCAAGTAGCGCTATAGGGCCTTATTTTTTCATTACCACTTGACTTTTTCCAGCAACCTGTGTTATCTGTTGAACTACAAGTGCAGGGATGCATGGTTAGGAAGAGTACAATTATGTGAGAAGCCCAGGGCAAGGACAGCTCTGGGGGAAACACATGTTCTATTTTATATACAAGTGATTTTCCAATGTAGAGATGAATATTTTAAAATGCTTGTGCTCAGTTGAAGAACATTCAAAATACAGATTTTTATTTTTAAAGTAGTATTTTAGGTGCATCAAGTCTTGAATACTGTAAGAAGGTCATTAACCAGACTGTTTAGGATTATATTTGTTCTGCATTAGTTATATTCACAAATGTCTTATATATCAATCATAAAGTCTTTTTCAGCACAATATATATGTTAGCTCTTTAAATAATTGTTATTCCACAGAACATAAAGAAGATAATAATTTCAGAAATCCTGTTTTGCCAACAAGATAGGGAATCTCTGTGATCATTTTGTTAGATACCTCTCCATGCACTGAGACTTATCATTATTCATAGCTTGATAGATTACTCTAACCCTGCTTTCCACAGTATGTTATAGCTTAGTACAGAATACTATAGTGTAAAATACAGATAGTACCTTTAGAATAATTTTTTAATCTGTATGACCTCAGTTTATACTCTCGAATTTGTTAATATTAAATCTTTTACTTTTTTAGTCATACCCATTTAGTATTTCTTCTCTCTTCTGTCAAGGTGATTATCAGATGGAAACAGGCAAAATTAGTGAGGGTAATATAGGAAAGGATGCTTAAGTACATTTTTAAGTTAACTTTTAACTGCTGTAAATAAATATTGAATAAATCCCATCTTGTTTTTATGATGCAGTCTTAGAGAGGAGACTATCAAATCACCCAGATTTATTAAGTCTTGGAAAAATGAGGGAGATAAATTCAGGAGAGGAAGGAGGTGATACACTTTTGATTGATTAAAATATAGACCATTAACTTGGCCCTATTGCTAGAGAATATTTGGATATGTAGTCTTTTTGGAACACTTAGAGCAAAAAGAATCACTGTTCATTGGGAGCCATCATGGATTCCAGTATGAATAGTTTTTTCAGACTTCCCTCATCAAAAGCATATTCAGAACTCAGTAACTCATTTGGAAAAGCCTTCCATAATCCTCTTATGAGTAAGATGGAAAAATGAGTTGAATGATATTCATAATAATTTGAAGTAGTTTACTAGTGATCTGATAATTAGTTTCATTTAACTCTGAAAGTGAGTTTTGAGGGAAACATATCTCCTGGCTATGTATATAACTTGATCTATTAAAATTTTCATTAGTTTTTTTAGGGAGAAAGATTTCATGTTATTGAATTTTCACAAGATATGAAAAATATGAACTTTAGTTGCTAATTTCGATGAGGGAACCAGACTCAAAGGAATTAGATCAGCTGAAGTCACATGCTTACCATCTCTCACGATGAACTTTAATTGATAAGTATAAACCTATACATCAACAGACAAACAGGTGAATAAAAAAATCAATATAGGTAAAAGCTAGGTGAATATGGGTAAAGGCAGGCATGTAGAAGTCTGTGATATATCAGCCAAAATTTGTTTTGAAACAACCAGTGTGTAGCCCAATTAAAGCTGGGCCAACTTATGGTCAGTTTGGACAGAATTTTACATTCCAAAGAAACAAGATCAAATCTAATTAAAAACATTACAGTGCAGTCTGCATCATTATTGGAATCTCTCAAAGATGTAAAATTGTAAGTTTCCTTTCACCCCCAAAATCATTTTATTATATCACCTCCTTTCTAGGTATATCTCTTCTATTCTTGCTCACAATTTACTTCCCTATCTAATACCTTATCATTTAACTCTTGGCTTTTACGTGAGAATCTTTCACTTCTGGTATGTGTTAGCTCACATATTGTCAGTGAAGAGGACATTTCCTAAGAACTCTCTATAACCCAGTACCGGTCCCATCTTCCCTAAAACAAAACAAAACTTTATATTTTTTATTTATTCATGACATTTATCATTTCTAACATATTTTTCACCTTCCCACTCTAGCATATAATCTCCATAAATATTGTTGCAAGAGTACTGGATAAGTGCTCTAAAAACCTTATATGCCTTATTTAAAAAATTCATTTTACCCTTGTAGTGTAATACCTAAACTTCAGTACAGACTAGACTCATCAGCCTTCTTTTTTCGCATGTCCACTCTGATTATACTTGACCCTTGAAGTCATAGCCTCTCATAAAGGGGAGAGAAGAAAGAGGGTCTCATGGAAGGAAATAATTCCACTTCCTTTCTTTTCCCGATAAGATCACCTCTTTCCTCCTCTGCTTCTTAAATTTACTAAAATGGCCTTATTATTGTTTTAATCAGAAGCTCCATTTTTCCCTTGATGCTTACTTGAAAAGTCTCCTAGGATTGACACTTAAGCAAGAAGAGGAGTTTAAGACTAAGGCCATGCAAATATATTGGCAAATTTATCAAATTTTGTGTGTTTTATATTCTTTAAACATACTTGATAATTGCTTTAAGTTCAGGATATCATGGTGGAAGAGTTAAAACTATACTGTTGGTTCCTATAATAATTATTTTTGTAATTGTGATATAGATAGTAATAATTTATTGGGCAACAAAAGCCTTTATGACCATTTCTGAGTATACATTGTTCTATGTCCTTGAAATTTAAGTATCCCACAGGTTCATGAATTATGAAACAAGTATTCATTTAAGATAAACTGGAGATGTTTTCATACTCATGTAGGGATCTTACCTTCTTTATCATGAAGTAATAAGACTTTGGAATACTAAACACAAAATATTCCAGGTAAATGTCCTTTTAATCAGATGTAGTATTTATGTATCATTCAAGAGGTGTTTGACAAAAACTAAGAGCAGAATTGAAAGCCAGCTTCACAGAGAATGGAATCTGGAATGTTATTTCTCCACATTATGTTTCCTTTTTCTCCATATTAGATTTCATATAAATTTTCTTTCTTTTTAGATTAAGTTTCTCTACTTCTTGGCTCACATGGGTGTATGGAAGTTGGGCGGCTATTTCTTATTTCATGTATTATAGATGTAGCAACACTGAAGCCAATCAGGGTCTTGTAATTCCAAATTTCAAAGAGGAAACTGCCTAGTTCACATAGATTTAATGGTAATAGAGAACCACTAAGTAAATAAATCTAGCAAATCAAGGGTTCATTCTGAACCAGATAGGAACCCCAAATCGCCTACTTTACCTCTGGTAACCATCAGGTTGTTCTCTAGAGTTAAGAGTCTAGGAAAGCCTGGGTAGCTCAGTTGGTTAACCATCTGACTTCCACTCAGGTCATGATCCCAGCATCCTGGGATCCAGCCCTGCATTGGGCTCTTTGCTTGATGGGGAGCCTGCTTCTCCCTCTGCCTGCCCTCTCATTCTTTTTTTTTTTTTAAATGAGACTTTAATTTATTGTTGTTTGAGATTAACAAGACCTTAATAAGTTATTCCTCTTTGTTGTTATTATTGTTTTTATATTCCTATTTTATTATTTGAAATATTATTATTTTTATAGTTTTTATTTTATTTTATTATTTTTTTCAGTGTTCCAAAATTCATTGTTTATGCACCATGCCCAGTGCTCCATGCAATGCATGACCTTCATAGTACCCACCACCAGGCTCACCCAAGTCCCCACCTCCCTCCCCTTCAAAACTCTTAGTTGTTTCTCAGAGCCCACAGTCTCTCATGGTTTGTTTCCCCCTCCAATTTCCCCCAACTCATTTCTCTGCTCCATATCCCAGTGTCCTCCATGTTATTCCTTATGCTCCACAAGTAAGTGAAACCATATGATAATTGACTTTCTCTGCTTGACTTATTTCACTCAGCATAATCTCCTCTAGTTCCATCCATGTTGATACAAAAGTTGGGTATTCATCCTTTCTGATGGAGGCATAATATTCCACATATGGACCATACCTTCTTTATCCACTCGTTTGTTGAAGGGTATCTTGGCTCTTTCCACGGTTTGTGGCCATTGCTGCTGTGAACATTGGGGTACAGATGGCCCTTCTTTTCATTACATCTGTATCTTTGGGGTAAATACCCAGTAGTGCAATTGCAGGGTCATAGGGTAGCTCTATTTTTAATTTCTTAAGGAATCTTCACACTGTTTTCCAAAGTGGCTCCACAAACTTGCATTCCCACCAACACTGTAAGAGGGGTCCCCTTTCTCCACATCCTCTCCAACACATGTTGTTTACTGTCTTGTTAATTTTGGCCATTCTAACTGGTGTAAGGTGGTATCTCAATGTGGTCTTGATTTGAATCTCCCTGATGCCTAATGATGATGAACATATTTTCATGTGTTTGTTAGCCATTTGTATGTCTTCATTGGAGAAGTTCATGCCTTCTGCCCTTTGTTGACTTGATTATCTCTTTTGTGTGTGTGTGTTGAGTTTGAGGAGTTCTTTATAGATCTTGGATGTCAGCCCTTTGTCTGTAGTGTCATTTGAGAATATATTCTCCCATTCCATGAGTTGCCTCTTTGTTTCTTTTTTTTTTTTTATTGCTTTTAGGAAGAATTTTTTTTTTAAGATTTTATTTATTTCATTTGACGAATAGAGATCACAAGTAGGCAGAGAGGCAGGCAGAGAGAGAGAGGAGGAAGCAGGCTTCCCACTGGGCAGAGAGCCCGATGTGGGGCTCGATCCCAGGATCCTGGGATCATGACCCGAGCTGAAGGCAGAGGCTTTAACTCACTGAGCCACCCAGGCGCCGCTGCCTCTTTGTTTCATTGACTCTTTTCTTTGCTGTGCAGAAGCTTTTGATCTTGATGAAGTCCCAAAAGTTCATTTTCGCTTTTGTTTCCTTTGCCTCTGGAGACATATCTTGAAAGAAGTTGCTGTGGCCAATGTTGAAGAGGTTACTGCTTATGTTCTCCTCTAAGATTTTGATAGATTCCTGCCTCAATGTTGACGTCTTTTCTCCATTTTGAGTTATCTTTGTGTATGGTGTAAGAGAATGGTCGAGTTTCATTCTTCTACACAAAGCTGTCCAGTTTTCCCAGCACCATTTATTGAAGAGACTGTCGTTTTTCCACTGTATATTTTTTCCTGCTTCATTGAAGGTTAGTTGACCATAGAGTTGAGGGACCATATCTGGGCTCTCTACTCTGTTCCACTGGTCTATGTGTCTGTTTTTGTGTCAGTACCATGCTGTCTTGGTGATCATAGCTTTGTAGTAAAGCTTGAAACCAGGCAATGTGATGCCCCCAGTTTTTTCTTTTTCAACATTTCCTTAGTAATTCGGGGTCTCTTCTGGTTCCATATAAATTTTAGGATTGTTCCAGCTCTTTGAAAAAATGCCAGTGGAATTTTGATCAGAATGACATTGAAAGTATAAATTGTTGTAGGTGGTATAGGCATTTTAACAATGTTTATTCTTCTGACCCATGAGCATGGGATGCTCTTCCATCTTTTTGTGTCTTCTTCAATTTCTTTCATAACTTCTGTAGTTATGTAGTTCTTCAAGTACAGATCCTTTACCTCTTTGGTTAGGTTTATTCCCAGGTATCTTATGGTTCTTGGTGCTATAGTAAATGGAATCAGTTCTCTAATTTTTTAGTACTATGTTGAATAACAGTGGTGAGAGTGGACATCCTTGTCGTGTTCCTGATCTCAAAGGGAAGGCTATGAGCTTTCCCCCATTGAGGATGATATTAGTTGTGTGGTTTTCATAAATAGATTTTATGAAGTTGAGGAATGTCCCCGCTATCCCTATACTATGAATCATTTTTCTCAGAAATGGATGCTGTATCTTGTCACATACTTTTTCTGCATTAATTGAGAGGACCATGTGGTTCTTCTCTCTTCTCTTATTGGTTTGTTCTATCACATTGATTGATTTTGCGAATGTTGAACCACATTAGCATCCCATGGACCACTTGGTCATGGTGGATAATCTTTTTAATGTACTGTTGGATCCTATTAGCTAGGATCTTGTTGAGAATCTTGGCATCCATATTCATCAGGGATATTGGTCTGAAATTCTCCTTTTTGGTGGGGTCTTTTCCTGGTTTGGGGATCAGGGTAATGCTGGCTTCATAAAAACAGTCTGGAAGTTTTCCTTCTTATTCCATCTTTTGAAGCAGCTTCAGGATAAGAGGTATTATTTCTTCTTTGAATGTTTGGTAGAATTCTCCAGGGAATCCATCAGGTCCTGAGCTCTTGTTTTTTGGGAGGTTTTTGATCACTACTTCAATCTCGTTACTAGATATTGGTCTGTTCAGGTTGTCAGTTTCTTCCTGATTCAGTTTTGGAAGTTTATAGGTTTCCAGGAATGTATCCATTTTGTCTAGGTTGCTTAATGTATTGGCATATAACTATAGATAATAATTTCTGATGATTGTTTCTATTTCCTTGGTGTTAGTCATGATCTCTCCCTTTTCATTCATAATTTTATTAATTTGGGTCCTCTCTCTTTTCTTTTGGATTAGTTTGGCCAATGGTTTATCAATCTTATTGATTCTTTCAAAAAACAGCTTCTAGTTTCATTGATGTGTTCTACTGAATCCCTAGTTTCTATCTCATTAATCTCTGCTCTAATCTTGATTATTTCCCTCTTGTGTGTGGGGTTGGCTTAATTTGTTGTTGTTTCTCCAGTTCTTTAAAGTGTAAGGAGAGCTGGTGTACTGGATTTTTCAAATTTTTTAAGGGAAGCTTGGATGGCTATGTATTTCCCCCTTAGGACTGCCTTTGCCATATCCCATAGGTTTTGTACTGAAGTGTCTTCATTCTCATTGGTTTCCATGAATTGTTTAAGTTCTTCTTTGATTTCCTGGTTAATCCAAACATTCTTTAGGAAGGTGGTCTTTAGCTTCGGATGATTCCCTGCATATTCTCAGTCAAGAATGCTTTGATACTGGAACTCAACCAGAAGAAAAACTTGGAAGGAATTCAAACACTTGGAAGCTAATGCCTCTCTCATTATTTCTGTCTCTCTCTCTTCTAACCTGACAAATAGATAAATAAAATCTTTATCAAAAAAAAAAAAAAAAAGGTTTGGGGATGCCTGGATGGCTCAGTTGTTAAGCATCTGCTTTTGGCTCAGGTCATGATCCCAGAGTCCTGGGATGAGCCCATTATTGGGCTCCATGCTTGGTGGGGAGCCTGCTTCTCCGTCTCCCTATGCCCCTCCCCCTGCTTGTGTTCCATCTGTTGCTGTCTCTCTCTTTGTCAAATAAATAAATAAAAATCTTTTAAAAAATGTCTTTTTTTCATTGGTCTCTTTCTTCTTTGTTTTGTTTCTTAAATTCCATATGAATTGAATCATATACAATTTGTCTTTCTCTGACTCATTTCACTTAGCATTATACCTCTAGATCTACCCATGTTGTTACAAATGGCAAGATTTCATTCTTTTAATGGCTGAATAATACTCCAGTGTGTGTGTGTTGCAGTGTATGTATATAGATAGATAGATAGATAGATAGATAAATATACTGCTTCTTTATCCATTCATCTTTTGATGAGCACATGGGTTGCTTCCAAACATGGTGATTGGAAATAATGCTGCAATAAACATAGGGGTACATATAGCTTTTCAAATTAGCGTTTTCATATTCTTTGGGTAAATAGTGTAATTACTGGAAAATGCAGTAATTCTGTTTTTAGTTTTTTGAGGAAACTCCATACTGTTTTCCACACTGGTTGCACCAGTTTGCATTCCCACCAACAGAGCAAAGTATTCTTTTTCCTCCACATCCTCATCAACACTGGTTATTTCTTGAATGTTTGATTTTAGCTCTTCTGACAGGTGTGAGGTGATATCTCATTGTGGTTTTGATTTGCATTTCCCTGAAGTTGAGTTTTGTTGAGCATATTTTCATGTGTTGTTGGCTGCCTAGATGTCTTCTTTGGAGAAATGTGTGTTCATATCTTCTGCCTATTTGTAATTGTATTATTTGGTTTTGGGGTGTTGATTTATATATTTTCATATATCTATATTTGATAATAATCCTTTATCAGATATCTTTATATATATTTTATATATATATATTTGATACTAATCCTTTATTAGATATGTCTGGTACTAATCCTTTATCAGCTATTTGGTTTTTGGATGTTGATTTATATATATTTTTATATATATATGTTTGATACTAATCCTTTATCAGATATATCTTTTACAAATATTTTCTCCCATTCAGTAGTTCAGCTTTTAGTTGTTTCTTTCTTTTGCTGTGCAAAAATATTTTACTTTGATATAATCCTAATAGTTTATTTCTGCTTTTGTTTCCCTTGCCTCATGGGACATAGCTAAAAAATATATAGCTATGCCCAGTGTCAGAGAAATTTCTGCTCCCTGTGCTCTCTTCTAGGGTTTTCATGGTTTCAGGTCTCACATTTAGATCTTTAATCCATTTTGAATTTATTATTTTATAAACAAATGATCCACTTACATTATTTTGCATGTAGCTCTCCAGTTTTCCCAATACCATTTGTTGAAGAGACTGTCTTTTTCTCATTGTATCTTCATGCCTCCTTTGTTGAAAGTTAATTTACCATGTAATTATGGGTTTATTTCTGGGCTCTCTATTCTGTTCTGTTGATCTTTGTGCTCATTTTTGTGCCCATACCATACTGTTTTATTTTTTTTTTAAGATTTTATTTATTTATTTGACAGAGAGAGAGAGAGATCACAAGTAGGCAGAGAGGCAGGCAGAGAGAGAGGAAGGGAAGCAGGCTCCCCGCTGAGCAGAGAGCCCAATGCGGGGCTCGATCCCAGGACCCTGAGATCATGACCTGAGCCTAAGCCAGAGGCTTTAACCCACTGAGCCACCAGGTGCTCCGATACCATACTTTTTTGATTACTATGGCTTTGTAGTATAACTTGAAATCTGGGATTGTGGTATGTCCAGTTTTGTTCTTCTTTTTCAAGATTGTTTTTGCTTTTTAGGATCATTTGTGGTTCCATACAAATGTTAGGATTATTTGTTCTGTTTCTATGAAAGATTATCTTTGTACTTTGATAGGGAGTGCTTTAAATGTGTCAATTGCTTTGAGTAGTAGGAACATTTTAATAATATTTTTTCTTCTAGTCCGTGAGCATGGAGTATCTTTCCATTCACTTGTGTCATCTTCAATTTTTTTCATCCGTGTTTTGTAGTTTTCAGAGTACAGGTCTTTTACCTCCTTGGTTAAGTTTATTCCTATGTATTTTACTATTTTTGGTACAATTTTGGGTGGGTTTGATTTCTTAATTTCTCTTTCTGTTACTTTATTTTTAGTGTATAGAAATTCAGTATATTTCTGTATACAGTTATCTATCCTGCAATTTTACTGAGTCCTTTATCAATTCCAGTAATTTTTTGGTAGAGTCTTTAGGGTCTTCTATAAAAAGTATCATGTCATCTGCAAATAGCAAAAGTTTTACTTCTTTCTTACCAATTTGGATACCTTTTATTTTTATCTTATTGATGATGCCAGGATGTCTAGTATTATGTTGAATAAAAAGGGTGAGACTGGACAACCTTGTCTTATTCCTGATCTTTTTTGTTGTTGTTGTTAAGATTTTATTTATTTATTTGACAGAGAGAAAGATCACAAGTAGGCAGAGAGGCAGGCAGAGAGAGGAGGAAGCAGGTTCCCTGCTGAGCAGAGAGCCCGATGTGGGGCTCGATCCCAGGACCCCGAGATCATGACCTGAGCCAAAGGCAGAGGCCTAACCCATTGAGCCACCCAGGTGCCCTGTCTTATTCCTGATCTTAAGGGGAAAGAAAGTCCTCAGTTTTTCCCTTTTGAATGTGATGTTAGCTTGGTTTTTCATGTATGGCCTTTATTATGTTGAGATATGTTTCCTCTAAATCTACTTGCAGAAGTTTTTACCATGAATGAATGTTGTACTTTGTCGAATGCTCTTTCTGAATCTGTTGAAATGATCACATAGTTTTTATCCTTTCTTTGGTTGATGTGATGTATCATGTTGATTGATTTGCTAATACTGAACCACCTTTGCAGTCCAGGAATAAATCCCTCTTGATTGTGGTGAATGATTTTTTAAATGTATTTTTGGGGTTCAATTTTCTAATATTTTGTTGAAGATTTTTGCATCTATGTTCAGACAGAGCTATTGGCCTGCAGTTCTTTTCCTTTCTGGTATCTTTGTTGGGTTTTATTATCAGGATAATGCTGTTCTCATAGAATGAATTTGGAAGTTTTTCTTACTTCTTAATTTTTTTTTATTTTTTGGAATAATTTGAGAGTAGGTATGAAGTCTCTAAGTATTTGGTGGAATTCACCTGTGAAGTCATGTATTTCTGGACTTTTGTTTGCTCGGGATTTTTTGATTACTGATCAATCTAATTGCTAATAACCCATCTGTTCAAATTTACTATTTCTTCCTGATTCAGTTTTGGGAGGTTATATGTTTCTAGGAATTTATCCATTTCTTCCAGTTTTTCCAATTTTTTGGCATATAGTTTTTCATAATATACTCTTATAAGCCTTTGTATTTTTGTACTGTCAGTTGTTATTTCTCCTCTTTCATTTCAGATTTTATTGAGTCTTTGCTGTATGTTTTGTTTGTTTGTTTGTTTGATGAGTCTAGCTAAAGGAACCAGCTCCTGGTTTCGTTGATTTGTTCTAATTTTTTGTTTGTTTTTTTATTTGTTTCTGATCTAATTTTTATTATTTCCTTCCTTTTATGAGTTATCAGTTTTGTTTGTTCTTCTTTTTTAGCACCTTTACATTAGGTTGGTTGTTTATTTGAATTTTTTCTTGCGCCTTGAGGTATACCTGTATTGCTATCAACTTCTTTCTTGGAGCAACATTTGCTGCATCCCAAAGATTTTAGACCATTGAGTTTTCATTTTCGTTTGTCTCCAGCCATTTCTTTTTTAATTTCTTCTGATTTCTTGGTTGGCCCAATTATTGTTTAGTAATGTGTTATTTAACATCCATGTATTTGTGCTCTTTCCAGATTTTAAAGATTATTTTTTTAAGATTTATTTATTTATTTGAAAGAGAGAGAGACTGGTAGCAAGAAAGAGAGAGAGAGAGAGAGAGAGGGAGGGAAAACAAGCAGGGAGAGGGACAGGGAGCAGGAGAAGCAGACTCCTCACTGAGCAGGGAGCTAGATGTGGGGCTCCATCCCAGGACCCTGGGATCATGACCTAAGCTAAGGCAGACACTTAACTGACTGAGTCACCTAGGCACCCCCTTTCCAGATTTTTTTCTTGTGGTTGATTTCCAGTTTCAAAGCATTCTGGCCAAAAAAAGATGGAATTACTTGGATCTTTTTGAATTTGTTGAGACTTGTTTTGTGGTCTAATTTGTGGTCTATTCTGGAGAATGTTCCATGCATACTTGAAAACTGTATTTTACTACTTTAGGATGAAATGTTTAGAATATATCTGTTAAATCCATCTGGTTCAGTATGCTAATCAGAGCCCTGTTTCCTTTTTGATTTTCTGTTTGGGTGGTCTGTCCATCAATGTAAGTGGGGTGTTATTATCGTATTGCTATCAGTTACTTGCTTTATGTATATGTGTGCTCCCATGTTGGTGCATAAATATTTGCAATTGTTATATCTTCTTGTTAGATTGTCTCCTTAATGATTATATAGTGTTCTTCTTTGTCACTTTTTAAATTTTTTGTTATAAAGTCGATTTGTCCAATATAAGTATTGCTACCCAAGCTTTTTTTTCCACTTCATTTGCATGATAAATGTTTATCCATCCTTTCACTTTCAATCTGCATGTGTCTTTAGGTCTGAAATGAGTCTCTTGTAGGCAGCATATAGATGGGTCTTGCTTTTTTTTTTTTAATACTTTATTTATTTGACAGAGAGAGAGAGATCATAAGTAGGCAGAGAGGCAGGCAGAGAGAGAGAGAGGAGGAAGCAGGCTCCCTGCTGAGCAGAGAGCCTGGTGAGGGGCTCAATCTCAGGACCCTGAGATCATGACCTGAGCCAAAGGCAAAGGTTTAACCCACTGAGCCACCCAAGTACCCCTGGGTCTTGCTTTTTTATCTGTTCTGATACCTTATGTCTTTTGAGTAGAGCATTTAGTCCATTTACATTCAAAGTAATTTATTGATAGGCATGCATTTATTGCCAGTTTGTTACTTGCTTTATGGTTTTTGTGGCTGTTCTCTGTTCCTTTCCTCTATTGCTCTCTTCTCTCACAGTTTGTTGGCTTTCTTTAGTGATATATTTGGATTCCTTTATTTTTATTTTTTGCGTAACTATTACTGTTTTTTTAATTTGTGGTTGCCAGTAGGCTTGTATATAACATATTAAGCATATAGCAGTCTATATTAAGTTGATAGTTACTTAAGTTTGAGCACATTCTTTACTTCATTCTGCCCCACATTTTAGGTATATGGTATCATACTTTACATCCTTTTGTTCTGTGAATCCCTTGACTGATTTTTAATGGATACACCTGATTTTACTGCTTTTATGCTTCCTACTTTTCTTACTTCTGGTTATGGTCTTTACATTCAACTCAAAGAGTTCCTTTTAACATTTACTGTATGTCTGGGTTAGTAGTCATGAATTTCTCTCACTTTTGTTCATCTGGTAACCTGTTATATCTTTCTTATTCTGGATGATAGCCTTGCTGGGTAATCTTGCTTGCAAGTTTTTGTTTTCTTTTTTTTTCTTTTCTTTCAGCACTTTGAATATATCATGTCACTCCTATCTACAGTGCAGTGTTTCTGCTGAAAAATAGCCTTATGGAGTTTACCTTATATGTAACTGTTTTCTTTTCTCATGTTACTTCTAAAATTCTCTCTTTATCACCACTATTTTGCATTTTAATTACTATGTGTCTTGGTGTGGACTTTCTTAGGTTGATTTTTTGGAGGGGGTCTCTGGGCCTCCTGGATCTGTATTTCTGTCTCCTTCACCAGATTTAGGAAGTTTTCAACGTTATGTCTTCAAATACATTTCTGTTTCATTTCCTCTCTCTTCTCCTTATTAGATCCCTGTAATGTGGATGTTATGCTTGATGGTATCACTAAGTTCTTTAAGTCTATTTTTGTTTTTTAATAATTATTTTTTCTCTCTTCTATTCACCTTGATTGCTTTCTATTACTCTGTCCTCCTGGTCACTGATTCATTCTTCTGTATTCTCTAGTCTACTATTCATTCCAATCTAGTATATTTTTAATTTCAGTTATTGAGTTCTTCATCTCTGATTGGTTCTTTTGTATGTCTTCTATCTCTTTAAGAGTTTTACTGAGGTCTTCCACTCTTTTCTCAAGTCTAGTGAATATATTTATGAGGATTACTGTAAATTCTCTATCAGGTGTATTACTTACTTCTGTTTAATTTATCTCTCTTTTGTGATTTTCTTCTCTTCTTTCATTTGGGACATTTTTTCTTTCTCCTCATTTTGTCTAACTCTCTGTTCTGTGTGATAGGAAAGTCAGCTATGTCCCCTGCTCTTGAAAGTAGTGACCTTTAGAAGAAGAGGTCCTATAGTGCCCTGCAGTGCAATGTCTCCTTTTCACCAGAACCTGGTGCTTCACGGGTGTCTCCTCTGTGTGTTTCATGGACACTAAGTTGTGGCTGAGCTACTTTTGCCTTTAGTCCATTCATCTACAGTGGCTCTCTTTGTTGTGTGGAGGCTTTGACCCCTGTGTTGTTAGTGGGCCAATCTGGGCTCCCTTAGGCTTGAGTTGAGTCAGAGCAATCATTTGCCATATATGCAGTAGCACTGAACTGCAGGGCACTTTCCCTTTGTTCCCCCTTGAGAAGCTTTCATTGGTGGATGGGGCCTGCAGTCAGACACAAGCTCACAGTTGGGGCCATAGTGGAACTGATGTGTGTCATTATCGTCCCCCTCTCCCCAGGGCAGGAGTCACTTTGGAACCGTGCTGGCCCTTATCAGAGCTGCTTGCACACTGCCTGACTTGTGGCACCATTTTGGATGGGCTTCAGCCAATAAATTACTGGAAGGGGCAGATCCACGGGAGCATGAGGGGCAGGGGTCACTGTCCCAAACGTAGACTTTTGACTTCTGTGACATAGTAATGCTGGTATCTTCACTGCATTATCTTTAAAGTACAGTTGACCCATGAATGACACAGATTGAACTCATGTGTTCACTTTTATGTGGATTTTTTCCAATATATACAATATAGTATTATAAATGTATTTCTATTTCTTTATGATTTTCTTAATGGCATTTACTTTTCTCTCTTTATTATAAGAATATACTATATTATACTAATATCATGTAAAATATGTGTTAATGTTAACAGTAAGGCTTCTGGTAGATACTAGACTATTAGCTGAGTTTATGTGAGGATTTTTGACTACATGGGTATTTGGCACCCCAATCTATGCATTGTTCAGGAGTCAACTGTAATATCTTAGACACAATTTCATTATTATTTTTTTTTTATTTCTCTAGTTTCTCTGAAAAATGTAGTAAATCTGTCTTCAGACACTATCATTGACAGTAAGGTGAAAATCAAGAGAAATAGTGAGGATCCAATATGGCAGAATAATCTCTTCATCCATCCTCATTTTTTGGGGGAGAGGGGCTCTTTCAGGGAACAAGAAAGCACAAGAACAGCAATAGAATCAGCAAGCCTTAATGCCAAGTCTACGTTCTCTACCTTATACTCCAGGGTACATTTTTTTCTAATGATGTCACGAGGCAGTAATGGTGTGCTAACATTATTTCAAAACTATAGCATTGAGGAAAATGATAGGTTTTTGCAGTACCTTAGATGTATGTGAACTTTCTAAAATAATACACTTGTTATCCAGAACTCAGATCTTTTCATAATGGTCTCAGTTCCTGTTCTTTATTCAACTTAGGTCAAAAACCACCCTAGTTAAACTCTCTGTGTAGTGTAACCAACAAGAAAAGGAAAACTATGACAGCAACCAAGATTAGGTCTTCTGTCAGTTGTGATGGGTTGTTTAAAACAGATTTAATCTGATTATATAAAATAAATAACTACTTTAGTGAATAAGTTTAGTAAATTGCTGGACTCAGTTGGATGCAGATCAAGCTTGTTCTCTTGTGTTCTTCTGGATTGTCTGGCTAGTATCTCAGGCAACTCCAAAGTTTTCCCACTCATTCTCAGGTATTATACAGACCATAAAACTCTGCAGTCCCTCATTTTTTCAGAATACTATCGACATGCCATACAGTAATATACTGGAGTCAGCCCATAATGGCTCCGGAGCAGTTTGTTAAATATTTAGGAATTTTGTAAGCCAGTTGGTCTGAAATTGATTGTGGTAGGTGCATTTATATCACTGATGTCACCAAACACAACAAATCAGGGCCTACTTATTAATTTATTTTCCAGAGAGGCGGCTTATCATAAGCCCAAAGCTACATGTAATGCTTTCAAAAGCTAACTTGAAGTGATTAAGTTTAAGAAAAGAAATGACTTGCCTTTTTCTTCCTTCCTGAGTAGGGGTGAACAACTGATCTCTTATCTTAGAAAGTTTATTGTTTTCAATCCCCATTTTTTCCAGCATTTTTTGTCTACCTGTCTGCCTGCCTTTCTTCCTTAACCTCCTTTGTCCATCTGTCCTTCCTTCCCTCCTTCCTTTCTTTTTACTTCTTTTTTTCATTTTATTTTTAAAATCAATTTAAGTGTTTTTAGTGGTGTTTGATGAACTGATGCTACCAAGATTAAATTTTGACTCCTTCCAAGGTCTTCATGGTTAATCTCTGGAATTTTGGACAATTTGATAAATTATTTCCCTGCTCTTAAGACAAAAGAAAGTGTCACATTTAACATTCATAGACATAAAAAGCATTGAGACTACTTGTATTATGGTTGTGTTACAGTTTGTATGTACCCTGTACTTACTTGAAGCATAGCAGATCTAGACTGTAAGAAATTCCCAAGTTACCAGATTTATGGAGGTACCCCCAATACTTCCCAGAGAGCTTAACACAATATCTGAACTCTTGATCTTCTACGCTCTGCCACAAGAATTTTAAATATTTACCACTTGCTTCAAACTTTTCATTATGTTATTATACCATACATCAGAGAAAACAGGTGCTATAAGGCAGCAATTTATTTTCCCATCCACATTCTGACCTCCAACCCCTACCAACATCTAAAGCTGTACTCTTTTCCAGCCCCCCCGTTAGGATGGGGAAAGTATATGCCTTCTTACTTCAAGCTAAATTCTTCTCTATATTCTTAGAGATCTCTCTGTTGCAGTCTTCAAATTCTTGCAAATCGTGCAGTGTGAGCTTTTCCTTATTTCTTCCCTTATTAGGGATCCTTTTAGTCCTTATTCTATAACCATATTGTTCTTAAATCTATCATAAAGCTCTATTTCATGAATAGTGCTTTTTTTCAGATGCATTTTTTTCAGATTCTGAAATGGACACACATTTTATAATAAGGGCATATCACAATTGAATTGAAGTATTTTGTCTTTCCTTTTTTTTTCTTTTTTAAAGATTCTATTTATTTATTTGAGAGAGACAGTGAGAGAGAGCATGAATGAGGAGAAGGTCAGAGGGAGAAGCAGACTCCCCATGGAGCTGGGAGCCGGATGCGGGACTCGATCCAGGAACTCTGGGATCATGACCTGAGCCGAAGGTGTCGTCTAACCAACTGAGCCACCCAGGTGTCCCAGAAGTATTTTGTCTTTCTCAATGTTTCATTAAATAACAGGACATCTTAAAATCTAAGATACTGTAATATTGATAAAAATGTTATTTCTAGCAAAAGCCTTTGCTCATGTTTCTTTTCTCATCGTTCTTATTTCTTACCTAGTTCTTATTTATCCTTTTGATTTGGCTTAACTATATTTCTACCAAGCATCTCAAATCCCTATGTGATAATTTTGAGTTAAGTTAAATTAAACTAATTAAATTAAATATGTGAAGTAGATTATAACATATAAATAAGTTTATGGAGAAGGTAAGTAAGTGCAAAACACAAAAACTGGAATTAAACTGGACTATAAGACTTGTCAGTTGTGCAAACTTGAATGAGTCTCATCAACTTGGAGAAGCTGGTTAGTCCAACTTTCTAATTTTTTTAAAGGGAAGGAAAGACTAGGTGACTCACCAAGGGTACCCAGCTACTTTGTGATAAAGAACAAGACCTTAGATCAGAGATGGGCAATTTTTTTGTATGCAGGACCATACAGTCAATATTTTAGGCTTTGTAGGTCATATAGTCTTTGTTGCATTTACTCAACAGATGAAAACTATAGAATCAATGCAGTCAAGTACAATATGTAAATGAATGAACTTGACTCTATTCCAGCAACACTTTCTTTACAAAAACTAGTGGCACATTGAATTTGGACCTTAGAATATAGTTTGCCAACCCCTGTTATACAACATAAGAGAGAGAGAGTCTACATCCTTTCTGTTGTACAAACAGTGGCATGTTTTGTGGAAGGAGGTAGACTAGGGTTATAGTAACTAAAAGACAAGAAGGGAAGAAAGTAAGACAAGAAAATGTGGCATGTGTGGTTCTATTTTGGCATCTTAGGTGGTCATCTGAAAATACACACAAATTATGTTGATTTTCAACATGAATTTCCAGAGAGTTTTCTTTTTCATAATAAAGTTTTATACGTAGAATCATACTCTAAGTCAATTATAAAAAGGGATTAGTCTTTTGTAATTCAGTACCTTGCATGCTGAAACTTTCTGAAACAAATAGAACCTCCTATAATTTTAAAAGAAAAGAAATGTTGTTCCAAACCATTTCAACGAGCAGAAATCCAGGCCAAAGAAAGAAAAGGTGGGGTGGGGTGGGGGAAGTGCGTCAAAGATAGGTAGATTGATTTCATAAGGAAAAACTAAGATAAATTCTTAATTCCAGAGGCTTTTACCCATCAACTTCTGCCAGTGTTATTCCTCTTCCTTCTGCATGTCAGTTGCTGATACTTGAATGGAATATGTAGAATTAAGTTATTCTAACTGAATAACTAACAGTCAGAATAATAGAATCAGGAGCAGTTTCATTGTGAAGATAGGAAATATGATGACAATACTTAGTTTTTTGTTTTTTGTTTTTTTTTTCCATAAACTGATTCTGGAAACTGGGTCATAGGCCTTGACCTACTAGAGATGTAAAGTGACAGAATAAGGTTAGCCAGTGAAGACCCATAGATGACGTTTTTATGCATACATTACTAATGAGAAAAAGAATAAAGTATAAGAAATAATCTTGGAGAATGTGAGGCACCTGAACTCCTCACTGAGAAGCGGTTGTTTCACAGCAAAGTTGTTGTGAGCACACAGATCCCACTTGCTAGACTGGTGTTGACATTTTATGTTATAGGTTGTGTCAAAGACAATCTACAGGAGAGGCTGTCTACCTGCAGAAGGTCATGGAGTTAAACTGTCCACCATGCTGACTTGGCACAGTGGCATTTATCACAGCACACAGGTTTCTTCTATGGCAACAGAACCTTCTCAGGCGTGAGAAGAAACCTGGCATTTTCTGCTACCTGCAGGCTTCTGTTTTTTGAAGCCAGGAAGGGCATCTGTAAAAGTTGGCTGCCTGCATGGCAGACCATGCAAAATGCCAAGGAGAGTGATTTATGTCCCATTTGCTGAGACTAAAGAGGAAATACAGTGAGATTTTAGTAACAAAAGGTCATGACAGTGAAACATTTTCATTATGCTCTTTTCAAAAAACCTAGGGTAAAAGTTACAGTTTCCACAATTTACAAATTTCTACTTCCTTGGCACTTTCATCTCTAAGACCTAAATTGTGATAGCTATTTAACTGTAATATCCTTTTTTTTCCTTTAAAATGTTAATTTCAGTACTTCTATTTGTTTCTCAAGGGTAAAAAGGTAGACTACATTTGTTTTCTTTAACCTGTCTCTATTTTGTTAAGTAAAATCTTGATTACATAAAGTGTTTTTTAATCAGGTGATTAGGACACAGTTAGGACATACAGCATGGATAATCATTGGACTTTAGAATTATAAAGTTTTAAAGTTGGAAAGAAATAAGATCATTCAGGAGTCAAATCCCTTCTTTTTTATATAAGCTTGAACTTGTGCCTTTAAGTTAGATTACTTGCTGAAATTTCCTATGAAGAAATAAAAAGCAAATAATAAAAATGATTGACTTTTCCCACATTTCTTCTAAATTTTCATAGCATATACTAACATAAAAGTTGGAAATACTTGGGTTAATGACTAGTGATCAGTCCATTTTTATCTAATTTGAGTTTGAGTTTCTTTACTTGTCCATGTTCTTAGGAATTATTTCTTGATACTTAATTCCCAATGTCACTATGCTAGGTCCCGTGAAAGACAGAGATAAAAAAGACACAGACTCTGTTCCTTTAAGAAAAGAACTTCTGAAGTTTTGGTAATTCTCACAGAAGTCACCAATTAAATGCAGTCATTTGAATAATTTATGTGTTTATCGTTATTCTATTTTTGAAATTTCTGAACACAAGAGAAAAGGATAAAAGGAGGTTCTGACATGTTGTATAATCTAATGGACAAGAGAACACATGTATAATCATAGACATGACTGCATTTTAATTCTTAAGTGGATGACCTTTATTGCTGGAAGAACAAAGCTAAAAAGGCAACAAAATGATACATACATTGACAGGTCATAATCATCCAAAGCCCAAGGTTTACATTAAGGTTCATACTTAGTGTTTTACATTCTCTAGATTTGGATAAATGAATACACAGGTATCCACCATGGTATCATAAAGAGTATTTTTCATTGCCTTAAAAATTCTCTGCTCTGCCTGTTCATTTTCACTCCTTAAACTCTATCAACCATTGCTCTTTTTACTGTCTCCATAGTTTTGCCTTTCCTAGAATGCCAAATAGTTGGATTTATATAATAATTAGTCTTTTCAGATGGGCTTCTTTCACTTAGTAATTTGCAGTTAAGCTTCCTCTATGTCTTTTCATGGGTTGACAGCTCATTCCTCTTAGCTGAACAATATTCCATTGTCTAGACTCTATCCACCTACTAAAAGACATCTTGGTTGCTTCCAGATTTTGGCAATTATGAGTAGAGCTGCTATAACTATCTATATGTAGGTTTTTATGCAGTTGTATGTTTTCAGTTCTTCTGGATAAATACCAGGATGCACACACAATTGCTTAATCATATGGAAAGAGAATGTTTAGTTTTGTCAGAAACCACAAACTGTCCTCCACTGTGACTGTGCCATTTGTATTTTGCCCCCAGAAATGAAATGAGAGTTCCTGTTGCTCCACATCCTTGGCAGCATTTAGTCTAGTCAGTGTTCTTGAATTTTGCCATTCTAATAGGTATATTGTGATACCTCAATGTTATACCTCAATGTTATTTTAATTTGCATTTTCCTGGTGACATATGATGTGGAGCATCTTTCCATATGCTTATTTGCCATCTGTATATCTTCTTTGGTGAGGTATCTGCTAAGGTCTTTGGCCGAATTTGTAATTGGATTGTTTGCTTTCTTTATGTTCCTATAGAGATTGCTGTATTTCCAAGAATTCTTTGATTCTTTTGTATTGTGAATTTCTTTTGTATTGTGAAAAGAATATATATATATTTTCCTTTGTGAAAACATATATATATGTGTGTGTGTGTGTGTGTGTATTTCAATATTTGTAGTATCTAAATAAATGCAGGGAGGACTTTTCTGTTACCAAATGTTCATCAAGGAACAAACATTAGGGTTTGTCAATCATGGCCATTTTAAATCAGAAACACTCCTATAACTATAGCATATAAAATAAATAATAATGGTGAACGTAAATTGACAATGTTTCCAACATCAAAATATGCTTTAGTTTTAAAATGGGAGATAAAGAAGACATGGGTTGTGGTAAAGTAAATGAGGAACAGAATGGAAAGAATAAAATTATGAGGTAGAAAAAGACCAGGAAGAACATAATGAGTCAAACACCTAGAAGATGTTTATTTGGGAAAATGATTCATAATGACACCTTGCTCTTCACTAAGCTGTGGGCTTAGTGCCATTACCTAACTTTGAAATGATAATTAGTTGAATATTCTATATTTATAGTTACTCGATGGTTCATCTTTAAGCCTTCAAAATTTATTCTGAAAAGGATGTTCTACTAAAAAAAAAAAAAAAAAAAGGAGTATGTTCTACTGTGCCTAGGCAGGAAGAAGTGTACAACATGAAAAGATTAGAGCAATATTGCTCTTAATGTAGCAAAACTGGTATTAAAGCAGTGCTTGAATCTTGTAATAGGGTTACCTTCTTCCTCAGTAAATACTATGTAAATACTTCCTAAGTAATCACTTCCTAAGATAATACAGTAAATACTTCATTAATACTGAGACAACATTGTTATTATTCAAAAAATGAAAACAACAGTTTATGTATAGCTTTCATGTAGTCACATTCTTCAAATGAAGCCTTATTGATTTCCATATAAAAGTATTGGTCAAGTTTGTTTGTTTTTTTCTTTTTTTTTGAAAATATTTCTTTCAATAGAAAACCATGTAATACCATGATAAATATTAAAGTCAAATTTCATTTTACTTTTTATATCCATGGCCACAACTTCTCACATATATGTATATATACTTAAATAGTGCATTAGATAATGCATGCTGTGCAAACAATTTTGAATATAAAAGATTTTTTTTTTTTTTTCTATTTGTTAACTTCATCTGTGGGAAGATTACAGTCCTTTCAGAACTCATTTACTATGGAACAGGTAGGACAATTAAAGTGAATTATTGTGCTGAATTATCAGTTCACCTTGATGGAAACATGGTTGCCTCTATCCTATTGGTTAGGTATCATTTTTTATCTTTTTTTTTTTTTTTTAAAGATTTTATTCATTTATTCGGCAGAGAGAGATCACAAGTAGGCAGAGAGGCAGGCAGAGAGAGAGAGAGGGAAGCAGGCTCCCTGCTGAGCAGAGAGCCTGATGTGGGGCTCGATCCCAGGACCCTGAGATCGTGACCTGAGCCGAAGGCAGCGGCTTAACCCACTGAGCCACCCAGGCGCCCCAGGTATCATTTTTTATCTTAATAATAACTACTTCCATGTAAAGTGTTTTTATTCTTATAGGATGATTTAACCTGAGCTTTTAGTATTCCTTAGTAGAATGAATTTAAACTTTGGCCCCAAACGAAAGTTTCAGGAAGTATTGTTTATATTTTTGAAATCAGATATGGAAGAGTACCAGGAAAGGAAATTTGTCATGTCCTTTTTAGCAATGCAGATAATTTCTATCAGAGACACCAAATACCTTTAAATTTTGGAATTGAACATGAGAAACAGCTTGACAGACATTGTAAACAAGTATACAATAATTTGAATGCCAGACTTAATCATTTACTAATTATGTAATCTTGAGCATGTTACCATTGCTCTCTGGGTGTCAGTTTTTTAGCCTGTCATGTGGGGACAACAAAGACTACTTGATGGAGTTCATTGTTGTTATTGTAAGATAATGTAGATAAATTACCTATAGCTCCTGATATAATTAATAAATGTAATGGTTTTCTCTGCACATGATTAAAATACAAAAGCTTCTTATAAGGCAAGATGAAGAGCCTAAAATAGTCTAATGGACCCAGTGCTGTTCCCATCTAATCTCTGGCCAAATAATTATTTTAATGATTAAGTTTATATAAATATAACCAATTTTAGCAGTTTTAATATAGTGAGCAATAAAAGAAGAAACAGTTGTCCCAGTCATTGCTTTTAATTGTTCTTTGTGTAATTTCTCTTTTGCATAGTTTCCTTGTTTCCATGTTCAGTTATAATAGAAAATATGGTTTAAAATGCTAAACTCAGTGTTAATTATATCTCGTCTTCTCCTCAGATTTGAACCTTGGCTCAAGGGGCCTGCATAGTGTGCCATAATCTACCTTCCCCTCCCTTTCCCATTCCAGAATCTTGTTATGAAAAGAAGTGTGGTGTTCAGTGAATGAGAATTTTCCTCTGCTATTAACATGTCGCTCCCCATGGACTCTAGATCAGCCATTCTTGAAGGGCAGCCACACTAAGAAAGCATTAGAGGAATTTATGGGCAGTTTTTATCAGCTATCTCATGATTGTTGGGCACCACTGGAAGTTGTTAGGAGGATAGTGGATATCTTGCCATGTATGAAATACTCCTTCACAATAAAAAATTATCTGGTTTGACTGTTGATAGGGGCTAATACCACTATGGGGCTAATTCCACTACAAATACATATCAACAGTACTTTAGCACAAATAATATTGAAAACTTTCGTAAGAAGGTGAATTAAAATCTCAGTAATTTGGGGGTGGCTGGGTTGTGCAGTAAGTTAAGCGTATGACTCTTGGTTTCAGCTTAGGCTGTGATCTTCAAGTTGTGAGATTAAGCTCCACGTCAGCTCCATACTCAGCTCAGAATCTGCTTAAGATTTTCTCTCTCTTCCCCCACCTCAAATAAGTGAAATATATCTTTAAAATACTAATAATTTAGGGAAAAGTTATTATAGAAAGGGAAATTTAAGTATTAGAAAAATATTCTTTATTTTATTGATTAATTATTCATATTGTGCATTCTGCCTCCTCAGTGTATAATTTATATACTGAGATATTGGTACTGAGTCAATGTCACCTTTGTGTAATATTTTTTCTTAGTATTAGGGGAACATGATAAGTATGACATAGTGTCCGTTGAAGTTTTTTTTTTTTTTTTTGTAATAGTCATAGAGTAAACTATGACCTGTAAAGTAGCTTTAAAAATCTGGAAACTATAGTGCTAAGATGTAAACATGATTTGCTACCCATTTTCAGATCTTAATAAAATTCTTCCATTTCCCAAAATTAACCCAGGGCACCTGGGTGACTCAATTGGTTAAGGGCCAACTCATGGTTTCAGTTCAGATCATCATCTCAGGGTCCTGGGATCAAGTCCTGTGTTAAGCTACATGCTCAGCAAAGACTCTGCTGGAAATTCTCTCTCTCTCCTTATCCCTTTGTCTGCCCCCCAACCCCGCCCCACCCATGCTCTCTCTCTCAAATAAATAAAAATTTAAAATAAATAAATAATTCTATGTTGAATATTTAATTTTCTCAATACATTTTTAAATTAAGTAGAATTTAATTTCACAGTGAAATAGGAAATAAATTATTACAAACTATTTTTAACAAGATTTAGCATTGGGCATCATTTTCCTAATTCTTCCAGTGTTGAAGGTTTAAGGGTAAAAATAATAATAATTATTACAAACTATTTTTAACAAGATTTAACATTGGGCATCATTTTCCTAATTCTTCCAGTGTTGAAGGTTTAAGGGTAAAAATAATAATAATAATAATATCCATCATGGCTGCAGGCATTTTTTTGTGCATTGTTTCTTTTTCAAAAGCTATCACTATTTGGTTGTCACACATTTCTGTTTCTGTTCTGAGAGAAAAAGAGAAAAAGAAAAAAAACTAAACTAAAAATAAATTAAAAATTTAGTGTCTTAAAACAATACTTTCATTTTGTCTATAATTCTTTTGACTAGGAATTTAAACAGACCACACAAGGATGGCTCTTATTTTATCCATGATATTCAGGCCTAAAGTAGACTAGTTCAAATGATTAGCGATTGCTAAGATGACTCAGTCAGTGCCTTGTATCTGGAACCTTGGCTCTGGTCTTTGCTGAATACCCTTCCTGCTCTCTGTGACATCTACTAGGGTTGGGAAGTTCATGATGACTTCTTTATTCATTTGTCTGACACTTCAACTAGTATGACTCAAACTGCTGTGGCAAGGAATCTCTGTCTATTTTATGTCCTCTCTGATGTGTCTTAGTCTTTCTTACAGCATGGCTGACCCATGATAGTTCATCTTCCTATGTGGGGGTCTGACATCCCCCAGAGTAATTCTCAAGAGACCAAAGTAGGACTTACAGGCAAATTATTCACTGTCATTTCTGCTACACTCTGTTGGTTACAGAGGATTAGCCTAGATTCAATGAGGAGAGGAACTACACAGGACATGAGAATCAGGAGATATGGTTTCTTGAGACTGGAGAAGAAAGATGTGTGTGAGGGGAGCACATCTTTGAAATTAGCTACCTTATCACACATAATGCCCTCTCTGTTCTGGCTTGTGGGGTGAATGAGTGTATTCTTTGGAGTGTCTTGCTTGACCTCTTTTCTATTCAGAAATTCCACTAGTAATCATCTTCTACCAACAGTATGCTCCTTAACATTTTGCTTTTTTGTAAAATTCCATTATCTGGCAGGCAGCCTCTCAGTAGGGATGTATGTGAAATGGCCCATAGCTATTCTCTGAGGTGCCCAGTTAACCAGTGGGAAGCTCAAGCATCCTTTCCATACTAAATTGTGAAGTGTGTCAGTTTAAGAGCTCTTCTTTCTTTTATTCTGTCTCTCCCTCTCTCTGATATATCTTCTCTCTTCATTTTTGTCAAAATTTTTCCCCTCTCTACCCAGAACCCACCCCAGCTAGACCCAAAGGCAGAACAAACATTCTATTTAAGCCAACATTAATCCCTAGGAATGATTTTCAGAGAGCAATCCTTATTTGACTTCCAAGAAAGTAAAGCACCCTTCTACTTTCCCCATTGAGAAGCAAGTATTTTTCATTCATAAGAATATTCTGCCTACCAACAGACTGGAAATAATCTTTCACTTTTCTCTCTTCATCCTTCTGCTTTCAGTATTTTAGCCAATTGTTATGAGTAGGAGGAGATTGCTTATTTATTTTGATTATGATAGGGCCAGTTCTTTGCCTCTTAGGAAGGCCTGAATGAGACTATATGGCTCCAGTTATAGGTATCTTTCTTTAGAATGCAGAAAATCAGTGCCCTTGGTTTTCTTTTACCTATCTGCTTTAGTAGCAATTCCAGAAAAAAAATTCTAATCAATATCATCCTATATAAACACTGTGACATTTTGTCTATACCTTTCCTGATTTATGAAAATATTCTGATTGACTGGAGTTTTCATTCTTGGAAAAAGATGTAACAGATTTCTTCCAACTCTGCTATCACATGGACAGAAAGGATGGTACAAATCAATTTGAAAGCAATAATAATAACAAGCACATTTCTAATTAGATAAAAATGACATGCTGATAGCCAAATTGCTAGGAGGTAGAGACTTACTACTTAGATCTGTAGCAAAAGTTTTCTCCTTAATGAACGAGTTGCTTAAGTAATTTGAACATAAAAAGTAAAAATATTATAAAGGAAAAAGAAAAGCAAAATGATTCTTTTCATTTTACTTTCTTTAGATAAATATAATATCTTCTTATTTAACTTGTCAGTTTATTTAATGTGCAAATCTTGTGTTAAAACAGTCATATTATATGAAAGAATTTTTCAAGGACTATCTTCTGTTCTACTGGGATACAGGTTTCCATTTTTAACAGGGAAGCTTCAGTTAAAACTAGCAGGAAACACTGTGTAGAAAATAAAGACACTCTACTCAGTGCACCCAAATTCAGTTTATAGCTGACAGACCACAATGCATCACTCGTGTCAGAAGGCATCAATTTTAGGATGGGTCAATTTGAAATGAAGTGTTAAACTCTGGCTTAAGTAAAATGGCAAATATTATCTAACAGATGGCAAAGATATTAGTCATTCCTATCACATCTATTTATGTGATAAGTGGAAACAAAGAATTTCTGATTATAAATGAATAAGATGATATATTCGTTATAACTCTTTTGTTTCCAAGTGACAGAAAACCAATGCATTATTGTTTAAGATTAAGACTGTCTGTGAGATAGGGAAAATGCAAAATAACGATTGCCCAATAAGAAAGAAATTATTTATCTTTCACAGAAACATAAGCAGTTGAAGTCGGTATGGTGGCTCCACAGATATGGAAAGCCAGACTCCTTTCAATGTTTTGCACCATTAAGTTCAATGCACAGCCTCTACCTTGTGATATAGGTAGCCATTTGAAGGCTTACCCTTTACATCCACAATGTATCCAGCAAAAGGGAGAAAGAAGTAGTGATAGGGTCATATCTAGCTTCAAGGAAACTTGGGAAATTTATCCTTTAATGAGAGTTCTACATACCTGTTCTACTACTAAGAAAGGAAGGGAGAAGGGCTATTGGGAGGTTAACCAGAAGTGTCTGCCACTCCCAACTTAAACTAGTTTAAGTAACAATGGAAACATTAAAATGTGGGATAGTTTATAAGAACCAAGACAACTTAGGGGAGGCAAACATTCCAAAGCATTCAGACTGGCCCCTGCTGTGTATATGCTTCATATTTTCTTCTCAGTCTTTCCAGTTTAAGTTATATCAGATGTCACTGCTGACAATGCTGAGGGTGATGACTTTCCAGTTTGTCTCCAGAATATCTGATTCTTTTTCTTACTTCCAGTTTCAAAATTCCCTGACGGTGCTTTTATCAGTTCAGTTTAGATCAGCCACCGATTTTTGGGCGCCTGGGTGGCTCAGTGGGTTAAGCCGCTGCCTTCAGCTCAGGTCATGATCTCGGGGTCCTGGGATCGAGTCCCGCATCGGACTCTCTGCTCAGCAGGGAGCCTGCTTCCCTCTCTCTCTCTCTCTGGCTGCCTCTCTATCTACTTGTGATCTCTCTCTGTCAAATAAATAAATAAAATCTTAAAAAAAAAAAAAGAAAAAAAAAAAGATCAGCCACCGATTTTTGAACCAATCAGCTATCACCAGTGGAGCAAAGTATTTAAAATAGCATTCTTTTATTAACTATTAGTGGGAGGGGGACCAGTTTCCAGAACAAAGAGGAAATTGGATAAAACAAATGAGCAATGAATTCTGGACATATGTAATTTACTTACATATGCAATAATAATGATATCCATTTAAAAAAATCTCATAGTAGGGAAGCTCTCAGAACTATTCTATTTGCTTCCCAATAGAAAGATCTGTTATTTCCCTTCTAATTCATAAATCACAGTGGGATTTGATTTTCCAATTTCAGTCCTGGTCATTATTATTTTAATTGATCGCCTATTTTGGGATGTCTTGCATTAGATTATGAAACACCTAATCTTCATTATGATGTGAAAAAAATATTGAATCTATGGATATAAACTAACTTGATAGTTCACAAATCCTGATTAATGAAAGTTTCTTTTGTCAAAGTGGACTTTTTTGGCATGGCTTACTCTCTTGAAACAGTAGATAGAGAGTGATTCTACAGATAGCCTGAGCATGTTCTGTAACATCAAACCTAACCACAAGTCTTCTGGAATTTCTGTTTCTTATATTCTATTGACCTTATGTAGCCAAGAGTTATGCTCCTTAAATATTTGGGTCAGAAGTTAATCAGCCTCACATAGTAGGCTATTTTCTTAAGACTTTAACCATGTCAAATTGTAGTTTATTAAAGCTACTAGTTTGTGGCTTCATTCTGAAGTTCATGCAAAGCAGAAAAAGAGTATCTTTTTTTTTTTTTTTCTAAAAAGAGATTTTGATTTTTCTTATATATGTGTGCTGTCTAGTATGTGGTAAAAATCCCAGTAATCAGAATGGAATAAGGACCCTGATAAGCAGTAAAAATATCAGGAATTTATCTCTTTTGCTCACTGTGGTCTACCTTTCATTATTCCACCCTACCCAGAAGAAGACATTATGTTCTGTAGCTGCAAATAGATGGGGCAAGCGGGCTTCAAAAATACTTCTAAGTCACTGAAGCATACAACTACAATCATTTGGACATAGAAGTACATCATATACTACTTAGGTTGATGATATATAGATGATTTTTTTTTTAACCACCTACAGTATACCAGCATTCCTACAAGAAATTTACCAATGTTGCCACATTAACGTGGTAGGAGATGGTACGCACTATTGTTTGTGGAAGAGGAAGTTGATGAATTGGTTTACGTATCATGCCCAAAGTCACAACTAGATATAAATGGCATATAAATAGCTTAAAATGTTATGCTCTAAATTATGTTCTTTTTATCAACTAACAATGCCTCTCATCTGTGTAAATTTATTAACATTATTTTAATTTCTGTCTAAAGTGACCATATGATTGGAACTTTTTTTTGTTTTTTTTTTTTTGGCTTTTTTAAAAAATTTTTTTTATTTAATTTTTTTTTTTTTCAGCATAACAGTATTCATTGTTTTTGCACAACACCCAGTGCTCCATGCAATACGTGCCCTCCCTATTACCTACCACCTGG